>NW_027531143.1:5128161-5146200 GCF_008692635.1 Crocuta crocuta
TTAAGAGATTTGCATTTTAAATTTAAATCTGTGGTGAAATGTGCTTACTTAGTTAAAGATTTACAACAGATTACAGGCTGCTCCCATAGAGGAGAGAGCCTGGGTTTTGGCAACCCTGGGACCAGGATGATAATCCTTATTCTGTCACTCAGAGGACACATGACAATACATCTCTTAACTTCTCTGCTTTTAGTTTTCTCATCTGTTAAAGAGCTAAACATTCCTATATCTTAAAGATGAGAGAATTGACACAGAAAGGCTCAATATAAATGGTTATTTTTGTTTGTTTTTAAATTTAGTTTTCCTGTATTTTTCTCCTCCCTCAGACTATGAGCTTCTTGACGGCAGACAGTTTTTATTTATCTTTGTATTCCTGGAGTCTGGCACTCAACAGCTACACAGTATGTTTGTTGAATAAATTATTTACCAAGGTGAACAAGAGTGGGTCTGAGGGCAGCAGCATTTTGGAAGTCAGTGTTTTTCCAACTCGACTCTTAAGAGCACTATGTTAAGTTTCATGAAGGTACTTTGGGCACTGCTCAAAGTAGAGAGGATGTAGCTGGGAGTGAACTCTTGGCTTTTATCTTGCTTTAATCAGAGCATACATAATTGTTTCTTATTAACAGATTGGGTTGCTATGCAAGATTGTTTCTAGACAAAAATGTTTTTCAGCTAAAAGAAAGTTGAAACAAGATATGTAGCCTTTAGAGTCTCAAAGACACCTCTAATACTTGTTTTTACAAATTAACCTTCCTTTGTCAGAATTTCCTCATTTATCACAGAATTTGCAGCATTTCAAGTTGGTTATTGATGGGCAGGAAGGTATCACACGCACACCTGCCATTTCCCAATATTTAGCCAAGAACACCAAAGTGGATTCCACCTGGATCCAGGTGGCCATTTGTGTCAGAAGCAGGTGCATGCAGACACAGCATACTTTGGCTTGGCTTTTCTCTTCCTCTGGTTCCCTATGGGCCACACAGCTGCCAGAGGCACTACTGCCAGGGTTGAAAAACACAATTTTTAAAACTCAAACTTACTATTCCAGAAGAATTTATACCCTAGACACTTCCATGTAAGAAAATTCTTCCAGATATTGGTTCTCCCACTTCTAGAACCAAACTAACACAAGCAAGAAAACCTCCCCTGGGCAGGATGTGGAGGAGCAGGAAAAGTCAGGGTCAAGGGTCCCTGTATCTCTGGATGTTTATTTTGAAGATTAAATAAAGTAAGGGTAACACTAAAATATTTAGCAATGTGTAAATGGTTGAGCTTGGGCACTAATAGATCAGAACAGATGCTTGCCCTTGCCAGTGCTTGCCAGCTGAATGCCAGCCCTGAAATAAAATAACATTAAAATGTCTTCATGATATCTGATACATAGAGATGGGACTCGACTAATGTTAATCCCCTACCCTGCGTCACAACTTCCTCTTGAACAAAATTCAGTGAAAACAAAATGGCAACTCCAAGAAGACATATCCCCAAGCAACCAGACATGTCAAGTTTATTATTTTATGAATATAACATATTAATGTATAATAAGTTAATATATTACTATATCATACCAATAATACCAAAATTCATTCTGTATTCTACAGTAAAAATGGATATACTTTTAAAAAATTAATTGTATGGGGAACTGGGGTGGCTCAGTCAGTTGGGTGTCCAACTCAATTTTGGCTCAGGTCATGATCCCCAGGTCATGGGACAGGGTCCTGCATTGGGTTCTGTGCCAAGCATGAAGCCTGCTTTAGACTCTCTCTCTCTATCTCTCTCCTCAGCCCCTCTCCCATGCTTATGTGTGCATACTCTCTTTCTTTCTCTCTCTCAAAAAAAATTGTAAACTATTCCCCAAGTTAGAATCCACCTGTTAACTAGTACTATATCTTAGTTATACTCAGTGGGGCCATTGTCTCTTTCCTTCTTTATCATTTTCCCTACTAGGAGTGGTTAATTCATTAAATTTAGTTAGATTCTATCAGTTACTTTAAGGCAATATTTCCCAGGGGTTGGCATTAGAAAGGGGGAACACTAGCAAAACCAGCTAGGTTTTTTCCCCACACCCCAAAGTTCTCCCAGAGATCTTGATGCCCTCCTTCCTACTAAGAATGTTCCAGAATGACTCTTCAGAGTTTGCTATAGCGATTAGTCAGTCATTATTAACACTTGCATTTGACAGACTCAACGGCAGGCAGGGGGTAAGAAGCTTTATAATGAAAAGAAGGGAAGGCTTCAAGTAAGCACTGGAATCTGTTGGCATGGGGAAACTAGAGGTGGGTTAAGTAGAAGTGAGAGTCTTATATGGTGGTTTGGGAAGCACATTTGTCTTTTTCTAGTTGGTCTTGAGTTAGAAGCAGGATCAAAACACAGGGAAGCTGGCAGTCGCGGATCTAGTTCTGATCACTCTGGGTTGATTGCTGCAGAGGTTGTGGGTCAAAGTTCTATTGTCATATTTGGCTTGGCTATTGTCTATTTGTATATTCAGTCTCCTAGACAATATGAACATATATTTAGAAAATCTGGAGGAATTCATAAAAAAGCTCTAGAAATAATGAGTTTAGCAAGGTCTCATGATATAAAGTCAGTACATAAAAATTAATTCTATAGCTAAATCCGTAGAGATAGAAATAGATTAGTGGTTGCCAGAGGCTGGGGAAAGGGAAATGAGGAGTGACTACTAATGGGTATGGGGTTTCTTTTTGGGGTGCTAAAGATGTTATACAATTAGACAGTGGTGATGATTTCACAACTTTGTGAATATACTAAAACCACTATATTCTTTAAAAGGGTGAATTTTATTCTGTAAAATACATTATAAAAGCATTATAATTTTACTTATATAAACTAGCAATAAGCAATTGAAATTTACAATGTAAAAATATTATTGATAGGAGCCTCGATAGATATCAAATACTAAAGGATAAGTACAAACTATGCATAAGACATATACACTGAAAACTGCAAATATCTCAGAGAGAACTTAAAGACCTAAATAAATGAAGAAATATTCTATTTGCAAAAAAAAACCTGCCAGAATGAACCACGGTTAAGTATGTATAGGATACCTTAAGTAACTTGGCTTAGAAAAAAGTTGAACTAGCCTTCGGGGAAGGTTTTGTTGTTGATGGCACAACAGAGGGAAGAAAGGACATCTTCATAGCAGAGGCAAAACTGGATTGTATCAACTTCAGTAGTGGAGAAGACAGGGGGCAGAGGGATGGGCCAGAAGTAGAGATGAAATGGGATGACAAGTAATTGACCAGTATCACCATTTAGTCAGGGTTCTCTCAGGTCTCAATGGCAGGTCATGTATTTGCTGGGCAGTGGGACATCTTGTAAACAGCTAATCTTTGTGTGACTGTTAGACTAAGCCAAATCTGAAGCTAGCATGCATATAGGTGTACCTTGCCTATACTAATTTTCCTGCTTTTTACTTTCCAATCTTTACTTTCTCTCCGCCTTACCATTCTTAGTTACTGTTACTACTTTTATTTCTATTTATTTGTAAATCCTCTTAAATTCTTTTTGGAATATGAAGGATTATAAATGAATAAGTAAAAAATAGGGTGCCTAAAAGACAACTGTCTTTCATTGTGTTTAGCTATTTCAGAGTATAAGCTTAACCAGATACTCTTCTAATGTTATAGATTTATGCATAAAACTAAGTACTTTTGAATAAAAAAGAATAAAAATCATAAGGTATGAACATAAAAGTGAATGGATTCTTCAAATTGCTAACTTAAAATAAAACAAGATTACCAGCAATTGGGCACCTGTGTGGCTCAGTTGGTTGGGCATCCACCTCTTGATTTTGGCTCAAGCCATGATATCATGGTTTGGTTCATGAGATAGAGTTCCACACTGGGCTCTGCACTGGCGGTGAGAAGCCTGCTTGGAATTCTCTCTCTTTCTCTCTCTGCCCCTCCCCCATGCTCGCTCTCTCTTTCTCAATATAAATAAACTTAAAAAAAAAAAACACCAGTAACAATGCTGGCAGACGTTTGATAAAATATTCTCGTTATAAAGCTATAATCAATATAAAGCTATATATTTCAAAATGTACTTCTAAAATCTTTTGCTAGAATACAACCCAATGTGTAAGAATATGTAAGAATGTTCAAAATTGTTTCACATTAGGTTGTACGGTTTTAGGCAATTATGCAGCAGCATTTTGAAGAGTTGTCAGTGTTTTATGCTGTTAACGGTACCAAAATAATAGCAAATATTTGAGGGCTGACTTACTATGTGCTAACTAAGTACTATCTGTATTAACTCATACAGCACTCACAACACTATAAAATACACGTAATTATGATTCCCATTTTATAAACAAGGAAAGAAAGAGTTAAAGATGAGCTTCCGTAATTTGTTCAAATTATAGGAGCCTGAACATGGTGGAGTTAGGGTCTGCTCAGGTGGTCTGATCCAAATTCTAAGCTTTTGGCTAGTGTTGCTTTCCTAAGAAAAATTTTCAAATATCTTAACATTAACATTAACTAAAGTTAAGTGAATCTACAGTTTATGAGGTGCTTTACAGATCTTTGTCAACAGATCTTTCCAAGATAAAGTAGAAGAAAAGGTTAAACTTCAATATAGTTTTTATTTTTAAAAAGTAACACGTGTGGCTTTTTTGAAAGGATATGTCAAATGCTTCAGTGATGGTGTTTCAAAAACTTTTGCAGAGCAAAGTGATTTAAAATGGTATTTACCAAATTCTTGACTGTACCAAATAGCAGCATTTTAAGTAAGAAGTGAATATTAATGATTTCAAGTAGGTATAGCCTCATGGGATGCTTATTAAGCATCAAGAAAAGAAACTTTACTTCTCCATGCATGTGTTCTGTCAAGAGTCAATAATAATAATAATAATAATAACAACATTTCATGCTTTTTAGTATGGACACAGACTAAGTTAATTGGCTAAATTAATTATCCAACTTTGTGAATTGACTATGTCTTTTATCTTACAATTTGGCAGGAAAAATAAAAAGGGAAAAAAGACAAAATTTTTGAAAAATAAATACTATGATTACTAGAAACAATTTTACTTTTGTTATTTAAAAGAGCTTTGCTTAGTGAAAAAAGAATGGAAAACTTCTAACATGAAGAAGATCCAATCATATATGTCAATATCAGTTTCTAGGCGACATGGGAAATTATTTGTGATTTTCTTTAAAATGGTGTCTGTCTCAACAATTGACATATATAATTGTTCTAATAAAGCATTAATGGTAAAACTGTGTAGATAACTTTAATAAAATTATGTTTGCTCTGAAATAAAATTAAGAAAAGAACAGTTAGTTTAAAATTTCAAGAGATGTACATAAGGACTGCGGTATTTCAGTACGATTACTATAATAAGCACTAAAGGATCTTTTCGGAAAGTATGTATTACTCACGATTTTTTACTGATACAAAGGATATTATGCAAATGGTATAATTTATAGGAATTTTTAAAAACCAGTATGTATACTACAGGTGATTCTCACTTGGTGGAGTTAATTCATTATAATCATTTTCCCCAGTTGACATACTTACATAAAATTGAGTTATATTCACAAGGGAAAATATTTTGACCTGTAATCATAATAGAAATTTGTATATGAAAATAAAAATATAAAATAAAATTGAGAATTGTGATAATGGTACTAATAATACACATAAATAAGAAACATAACAAATTTGGGAAAATAGAAAAAATGTTCCTAAGTCAGGGTTCAGGAGATAATCTCAATTCTTAATAAATACTCTTTTGAAAAATATATCCTTAAAAAGGCTACGTATTGAACATATCTTGAGACCATCAATTGGTTACAGTATTATTTAGTTAAGGCTTAGCTTGTTTGCCTTAAAACATTTTGTGTTTAGCTGTTTCTGCTGTTTTAGTGTGCTTTAATTGTTTTTTTTAAACTGTTAAATATTTTAAGCCATATGTATTGATACTTAAAAGGTATTTGCCTCCATTTTTTCTTTGGTTGAAAATTCCTTTCATGTGTCCTCCTTTGGTGAACTATACTTTTGGGATATAAGGTAATACAGAAATAATCAAAATCATCATTTGCTACTGTCAAGTTACCTTGCCATGTAGGGAAACTGAATAGGTTTCAGAAAGAAAAGAAAATGCACAAGTAAACATGAAAGAGTGGTGGAAAGTGTTGTCAAGTGAGGAGAAAATGAGAAAACTGGTGAATATAACCAGAAACAGGGTTAAGCTAATTGGTGAGCATGAGGGGGGATAGCACTATGAGCTATGTGATAAGTGCACAGATGGGGTAGCATATATGCAAATCCTTTGAATACAGTAAAGCACCATTACTACTGTACAATACATTTCTTCATATCTTACAATGTATATTGACAGTATAATTCAGCATTCACTCACATATAAGTTATTGACCACTGGAACTCAAAAATTAAAAGGTTTATAGGAATAAGGAAAAAAAGAGAGTGAAGGGCAGTTGGGTCGAACATGTAGTTCTCTAGATCTATTTCTCACTTTACAAAGATATGGGTGAAGGGGCACCTGGTGGGCTCAGTTTTGGGAACATGCAGCTCTTGATCTCAGGGTCGTGGGTTTGAGCCCCATATTGGGTGTAGAGATTACTTTAACTACTTAAAAAAACAAAACAAAATTCAAAAAGATATGGGTGAGGATATATTTCACTTTCCTTTAATGCTACTATTAAAGTAGGACACAAAACATTAACGCTGATTAGATGACTCATGGCACACGATGCTTTGCTTTGATTCTGAGGAGGTCATAGGGAATGGTGGAGAATGTGGTATATCTTTTCATTAAAAGGGAAGGCCTCGCCAGCTGAATGCTGCTATGACATAACATCCATCCAATGTTGTTGGACCTTTCTGTTCGTTTGGTTTTTTTTCAGAAGCTGGAAATCCATGTTTTGATTTAACTTCCTAATTTTGAGGGCACCTAGGTGGCTCAGTCTGTTAAGCGTCCAACTTAGGCTCAGATCATGATCTCACGGTTCATGGGTTCGAGCCCCGCGACGGGCTCTGTGCGGACAGCTAGCTCAGAGCCTGGAGCCTGCTTCAGATTCTTTATCTCCCTCTCTCTCTGACCCTTCCCTGCTCATGCTGCCTCTCTCGCTCTCTCTCAGAAATAAATAAAAACATTAAAAAAATTTAAAGAAACCTCCTAGTTTTTAAAACTTGACAACAGATTAAAAAAAACCAAAATGCTATATGACTCAAAATCTGTGGAGCCAATAAAATACATTCGTTGGCTGGATTTTACACAGACCAGCAGTTTGTGACCTCTTGTATGCTGTGCTAAGAGCTGATATATAATGTTTAGTGAGATTTCAGGAGCTTACTATCTAGTGAGAGAGAAGTAAATCAATAAATACAATGAAACATAAGTGTTATGATAATCAATGTTCATTTTTATGGTTCTCCAATACTCAAAAATTGCATATCATCAAAGGAAGATAAAATCATATTCAGTCTGATTTTCTTAGATAGCAAAGTACATTACTCACATATTTTGAAAATATTTTTTAAAAACTAGGAATATAAACAAAAAGAAATAGAATATAAAGACATAGAACTTCAACAGAAAAAGAGAACATCCTCTTTGGAAATTTTGATTAATTTACTCCTTAAGATAATATTAATAAAATTTGCAGGTGATTTAGCAGGAAAAAAATGATTAATATGTTTTTTGGCTCTTGGATGCAGGGTTCCAGTCTTAGTGAATCATAAATGAACTAAGATGGAAATATGATACTTTTACTATAATGTATAAAATATCATGTTCTGTGTTTGAATAAAACCAAAATACCAGGGTACAAAATATAACTCTGGAAACGCTTCATGTAAGTCCCACTGATTCTAATTTCTAAAGCTCCCTAGATTATATAAGTTGTTGGGATAGGGAAGTAGAAGGGAGAAAGCTTCTTCTAGGTAACATGGAACAGACACCCAACTTTTCAACTTCTCTCAATTCAAAAACTCAAAAGCAGTAATTTCCTGTTGTCCTTGAGCTGTTTCTCACCCCTCCAAAACACACACACAGATAATAGTGCTGGATACTCCCTGAACTTCTCTTTACTTAAAGGCGCACTCACACACATTGTTAGTAATTTTTTTGAGAACACTCAAATTTTCATTGTAGTCACTAATTTGTAAAGATAGTAAAATATTTACATATGCTCTATAAAAATATTTCAATAAATTGACTAAACAAATGTGTTAAGTAAATTGAGGTATGCGTGTTTATATGTACACTTGTGATAAGTATATTTGTATAAGATTTCTAGGTTATTTGACTTATAATATCCATATCAAGAAAGCAATGTTACAATATTTGGATAAGAAGTAGCCTTATTATTAAACTAAATATTATAGCAGTATTCACGATTATAGGATTCTGATTCATACATTCTGTAAGTACTTTTTTAATAACCAACTATAGCTCAGGTCTTTTGCCAGACACTAACGGGGGTCAGTGTTCTTCAAAAATCTGAGACTAGGTAAAGTCTTTCAAAAATTACTTCGTCTGATTGGTGTGCACCATTCTGAACACTATACTATTACTTCCTAGAAAAATGCTTAGAGGAATTTTGGGAGCCATTTATACTTCTCCATATAAAAGTGTGGGCAGGGAGAGAGGTGCTTCCAGAGAGGATGTTCCAGATAGGAGTTTTAGTCATGTAATGAACTTTTATTTTATTTTTTAATATTTATTTATTTATTTATTTATTTATTTATTTATTTATTTAATTTATTTTGCGAGAGAGTCAAGANTTTTTTAATATTATTTATTTATTTATTTATTTATTTATTTATTTATTTAATTTATTTTGCGAGAGAGTCAAGAAAGAGAGCATGCATAGGGGAGGGGCAGGGAGAGAGGGAGAGAAAGAATCCTAAGCAGGCTCCATGCTGTCAGTACAGAGTCCAGCTTCGGGATTAATCTCATGAACTGTGAGGTCATGACCTGAGCCAAAATCAAGAGGGGCTTACCTGACTGAGCCACCAGGCTTCCCGCAAGTAATGAACTTTAAAAACACTATTGTCTCCCCAAGAGTTCATGATGCTACACTGCTATAACAAGGACCTTTAACAGCTATATCAGTCCACTGAGCGCTTTGCATACCTCCTTCCTAAGGTTTGAGTACTGTGGATGATGGGAATAAAGCCATACAGAGTCATAGCTGGGTACACGGATGGTTAGGTAAGGGAGAAAAGGACTGGGGAAGATAGAGACTTCACACTTTACTAAGTGCCACAAAAATAGACTGAGATTTCAATATGCATAAAATTAGGACCTCACTGGTAAATAAAGCTAAAGAAATTTGTTGAAAGGGTGGGTCACAAAATTGAAATAAAACCTGAATGAACTCACCAAAAGCTAATAGAATGGAGAGGGATACAGTATCGCAAAAGAAACTGGCTGAAGTTTCCAAAAGAAAGATGGCTAGAAAGTAAAAACAACACATATATATCTCTCTTGTTTTATTCTGTGTAGGAAATACTTATGTGAAAGCTTATTTTCCTCCGTGTTTAAAAATAAAACTGGGGAGAAACTTTTATAAATTTAGTCCATAACCTCACCAAATCTGTGGAAATATTCCATCATATTCATTATTTTTATAAGTAAAAATGCATCATCAGAGGAAAAAAGAACAATAAGATCTATTTGAGAGAAAATTTTGTGAAATAATAGTCTGTGAAGAAATAGTATATAGTTAAAATTCCTGAATGCCATGCATTCAGCCTATAATATAAATCTTTATGTCCTAATTAGTTTTGTGTATTTGCTTAAACATTTTGGTGTATATTCTTATTTATTTTCCATGTGTATTTGTCCTTTGTTTCCACAAATGATTTATTTCTCTGGGGAAGGAGTATGTTTACCACTTTCCACTACCACTTAGAGCACTGAGTTGAGGAAAGCAGGTTTTCTATGAGTGTTGAATCATTGCCTTTATTATCCTAACAGTTGAAAAACTATGTCAGCCTGCAATCTCAGTAAAAATGCAAAATTAAATATAAAAAGTAATATGCACATTTCTCTGATATTAAACCACCCTGCTGTACCAAATGTAGCACAAATGGTCCTCTAACAGGGGTCCTATGCAAACAGTGGGTGATCAAAGAACACGTCAGAAGCAACACCAAGTCACACTGGTGGTGTCAAGGACAATGTATTCTGAATTCTATTTCATATTTCTTCTGTGATATTGTGCCAGAACACAAATATATAGACACAGATATATACATATACATGTGCATATATATTTTACAGAATTTAAATAATTCATTCAAATAAATTATTTAAATGATTTAAAAATTCCTTTGTCAAACAGATTAATGGAACCTTGTTATTCAAAAGATAAATCATTTTATATGAAGTGGCAAAGACTTCAAGGGCTAATAAAGGTTTTATGAGAGATAAACTTTTAATGAATTAATACTTTTGCATGTACTTATTTTCTATATACATAAATATACACACAGATGCTTACACTGTTTTTCATATCAACATCAACATTTCTGACTGACTTTTAAGGAAATAGTATTCAGTGTTTAAAATAAAGTGTTTTTACAGATTTGATTTTTAGGAGCTGATGGATTATAATTCACCAACCAAAGTAGAAGGATGTTTAAATAATAGTGTTGTAAATGTTATAATCTGTGTAGTGAGAACAATTTTATATATGCCATTTTCTAGGGTTTGTAATGTATTTAGCACTTACACCCTTTTGCTGCACAGGTCTTAATCAGAAAGATGCTTTACTCTAGAAAATTATGGTGAGCTAGTATTTGTATAATAAGACCCTAAGACCCTGGGAAACATTTTTAAGGATTTTTATGAAGCTTGATCCACTTTCTTCAGCTAAATTTTGGCATAGTTTCAATTTGAGACTCCAGTGAAATTCAATTGGTTTATTTTATAATTAAAAACAAGGAAATCATGGTAACAAAAATATATAATGTATAGCACTCATGTTTATAATAGAAACATCCATAAAGAAAGAAACATGTTCTAACTTTTCTCATTACTCCAAAGAGAATTGCATCTTTAATCACACAAAGCACAACTGCTTTCTAATTTTGTTTAAAGTGTTTCAATACTTATAAAACCCAGATCAGGTTATTATAAATCTAGAGCAAATTAGAATCATTGGCCTCTGCTCAGCTCTATGTAAAGCTTCTATGTAAATCATAAATTTAATGGCATACTAAGACACACATCTGTTTCAGTTTTGTAGAAGTTAATAATCTAACTATAGAGTATTTAAACACTTCTTTCATTAACTGGAAAATTGAGGCAAAGATAGGCTTCCCTTAGTTATAAGGTATAATATTTTACCTCCAAATTTTGATAAACCATAAATTTACCGAAGTAGTTATAGGTAGTTTTCTAAATATTCAATCTAGTATCTATTTTTGACATTTCATGATCCCTTTCTATCTAGAAATATTCCATATAAACAAATATCATCTCAAATCTACACCTGCATAAAATATTTATATATTTATATAAAAATTATATATATAAAACATATCTTAAATCATTTTACAATAGGGAAATGGAGAGAAAGTAAATATTGAGTAATTATATGAAATGTCAAAAGTCATTCTTTTAAATATTTTTCAGATTCCTTATTTGATTACCTATAGTTTATTTTTAAATGATAAATGATTATCTTCTGGGGATCCATATTATTTCAAAATAGTTTACATCTTGAATCCTCAAACATTTATGTTTTATAGCTAGTATTCTCACTCAACTTTTCTCTAATTTTAACAAATTATAAGTATTTTTTCATGTTTATTTCCATGACCTCTCTCTTTGAGACATGCTACTTCACATATAGCAGTAATCCAATATTATAATGAATTATTGTGTTTCAATTATCATTAGATAATAAACAGGAAATTAGTTTTTCTTGTAGTGTATTCTACATTATCTGAACAATGAAATATATGTGGTTTGAATTTGGGTCATTAATTCAGGTGGTAAGGACATAGTTCTAATTAAATTGGTGTCATAAATTACATTCCCATAATGATGGGGGGCACTCTTTTAATGCATTAGAAGAGTTATTTGTAGATATGTGATTTTGGTAACCAGGACAGTTAGATGAGAGGGTGGATGGTTCAGGGCAACACACCTCCACCACTGAAACAAAACCATTCAAAGAATATATCGTCCAGGTGATCATTCAGCAACTTCTTTTTAATGTGGAATAGCTGTGTTTTTATTTTGTAACCTAAAACAAAAATATTTCATTGAATATAGCTCAACAAAACCTTATCATTTCCAAATCATTTCAGTATTCCTTTGAGAAATAAATGGCATTTTAGTATGATTCTAAATTTGGATGCTAATTTTAAAGAAAACGTATTCTTTTCTAATGCACTTTTACTTATCAAAAAACATATGCCTATTACATCATTGTTTGGTCTAGGTCCTAAGTGATTGATTTCATACTGACCTTAAGAATGCGCTGTAATGAGCTACAATAAGTTGAAACTTAATTATAAAGATTTAAATTATTCTTGAAAATAGAGATGGCAACATTCTATTATCTTATCAAGAAACTATGATGAAAGCTAGGTTTAGAAGAAAAATCTTTGCAAATTTCTATTCTATTTTCCACATGTGTAGACGAACTTATGGTTACTAAAATATTTTATATGCAACAAGGAAAGGCCTTTAAGAATAAAGCAGGTTATGGGGTGCCTGGGTGGCTTGGTTAAGCATGCGACTTTCGCTCAGGTCATGATCTCGCGGTTTGTGGGTTCGAGCCCCGCGTCGGGCTCTGTGCTGACTGCCAGCTCAGAGCCTGGAGCCTGTTTCAGAGTCTGTGACTCTCTCTCTCTCTGACCCTCCCCTGCTCACACTGTCTCTCTCCTAGAAATAAATAAAACATTTAAAAAAATTTAAAAATAAAGCAGGTTAGTGGAGTTAAAAAATATCTATCATATTAGAGAACAAAATAATGAAAAATGTTAGTAACAGGTAATTTATACAACCAGAGGATCAACCGAAGTCAAGGTCAAACATCTCATATTACACAATTTTACACTATAAAATATTTTCAAAACTGAAACAAAATAATTTTTGTGTTTAAAAATACTAAGATCATAGATTACAATTATTATTTTATGCTTATTAAGATAATTATGTTTTCTAATATGAAAATGTTAGAAGTGTTATATAATTGTATCTTTGATTTACTTTCTAAAATGCCAAGAAGGCATTTGTGAATTTGTTTCCTGACTCTTAAAAGCCTTTTGCAAGTTTGTTGTGCTACAATGAACTATGACATGAATAATCAAAGTCATTCTCAGAGGCACTAAAAATTCAATTTGGACTTCTGCGAAATTGCTATTTGGTTATCTTTGAGGGCTTAGACTCAGTAGAGTGGAGTTGCCTCTACTATTAACCATTGCCTTGCTTTCGTTCTCATCCAAGCAGTGCATGTTTGCTTTATCAAGAACTGCCCATTCAAATGTCTTATATTTAAAACAAAGAGTTGTGATTTTGGTTACTCTTAGTTTAACTTCAGTATTTTTTTTTAATTAAAAAAAATTTCATCTGTATTGTTGATAGGGGGTTTCTGCATATATAAAAAGGGATGAGGGAGGCCTATTTTTAAACAATGGACTTTAATAAAATATTTGGTTGTATGATGAAGAAAATAATTATTATATGAATTATAGACTTTTTTGTATAAAATGAGTGCCCTTATAATTATACTTCATGGTTTGACAGAAACATTGATAGAAGAAAATCTATAAGGCCCAATGACAGAAAAGCCTCAAAGTGCAGAGAATAATAAGAGTTATGGGAACAATCTATGGGAAAGAAAGACTAACTTAGAGTGGTATAAGATTCAGTGAAACAATAATTATGTAGGACATCTTTTTTAATTCGCTCATTTGGAGTATCATTATGACAATGGTATAAAATTTTCATAATCCTTGATATATAGTTATACACATATAAACACTCTAAGTTCACAGAGTCATGCTACCAGTTGTATTGGTGGACTTAAAAAAATAATTATAAAATGATAAGTATTCAATAATATACGTGACTATATACTTCTAAGTAATATCATTAAGCACAGTTTACCATACATGCTCATATGTATACCATGGTTGACATGTCACTACTTTTAGAGACTGCATCTCTACATTTTAGATGGAGTTTGGGTTTCTTGGGCAAAGATTTACTCAGCCTGAAGAGAGCTGGGAGAATAGTTAAACTTATTGGCTCTGCCAAATGCTTTCATATGTTTCTGCTCTCATGGAAAATGAGTTTTGATTTCTTTTCAGCCTACATGCCTGGCAAAGCTAAAATGAAAAACAAAGCCAGCAACTTTCAACCAGTTCTAGTTAAGTTTGGTATTCACATATTGCTTTGATCTGCTCTAGACCTTTAAAATATTTATTTTCTAGAGTACGAAAGCTAGGTTCAGCACTAAGCATCACTGAACAGTAATGATAAAGAAACAGGAACTGGTTAATATTAGGGTGAAATCTAGCTAATTTTATTTCTGTTCCTGTACTAGAAGCTAGACCAGTTTCACGTGTTATTTGTTTACTTATTTGTTTTGTTTTACGACTCTCACAGCAATCTCATCACGGGCAAAAATGTACTCCCCATAATGAATACACCTCCTCTCATTAATAGTTCTCTATACCTGTGTAGCTCAAACTTAACAGTTTCTGGCCTAGTATCAAGTCACCAATCTCCCCAGTCCACCCAAGTCCACCTCCATATACACTTTTAGAACTGCCTTAATTATATCCAAGTTTGCCGAGTGGGGTTAGTGAAGAGGTTAACTTACTGTTTCTACTGGTTTGTACTCATCACAATATTCTATTGCCCATTTTCATACTTCTTCAGATTCTGTAATTTGGTACCCAAACGTTATTCTTACTTCTATTTTGACAAGTACGTCATCATTTTCCTTTAAACAAAAGTACCTGGATGGTAATAGCTTCAAAAATTAGCATAATTTCTGTATCAGAAGTATGTGAACCCATAGAATAGAATAATCTTTAGTTTCTTAAAGTTGCTTAAATTAAAAACATGAGTTTCTACAGTTGGAAAAAACACATATAGTTAAAATGTTTGAAGCCCATCAATCTCCCTAACCACATAAGCTAACGAGTTCCTTCTGTTTTCTTTGAATGAAATCACCATGAGTGGTTAGATGTTGATTTAACATAAAACAAATGGAAATGGGTGTTTCCTTTGTCCCTTGCAGAATTTATTTTTTAAAACAATTAGCAAGTATTATGAATGAGTCAGTGATTTTACCATTACTTAAATAATAATATAGATTGAGTAGTTAAATTGATTGGATTTTAGGGAATGCATAATATACTCCAACTCCCCTTTACTTGCTAACATCTGCAGACATTATTAAGCTTCTCATTTCATTTTTTTCTACCGTAACACCTGTATTGTTATAAATTATGTTTTGAATTGTCATGAAGTGTCAGGCAAATTATGTTTTCTAGATGTGTATGTGTCATTTAAGTGTTCCTTTGTAATGGCAGGTTTGTGGCTAACAGCTTAATCTTGAATATATCAATGCAATTAAAATCTCTTTTTCAATTCTTCTTTGTGGATACAAAGAAGGTTGAAGCATTATTATGTGTAAAATGCAAGGAAATAATTAAAAATTCTTTAATATTTCAAACATCCTAGAGAAGGTCTACATTTAGCTGTAATTTTAAAAACACAGCCAGCTTATTATATTCTTAGGAAAAATGCTGAACCCTTTGAACTCTATGAAATACACAACCTACTGAATTAAAATTAAAAAAACCTGTATGATGCATTTTCCACTCCCCATAGTTCTGACAATTTCTGCCCTGTCTATGCATCCTCCCCGTTTTTGTGATGTAGTCTTTTCAGGAACATAGTGGAGGGTGACTCACTTAGGTCCCAAGCATCAAAGAACGTCAGACCTATGAAATGCAGATAGTGGTTCTTCCAGAGATTCTTTCTGAGAGAGTTAAATAAATAAGTAAATGAGCCAACATATGGCCTGCTTGATTCAGTCAAAACTTTCTATTGATTACTTTCTAAGCTCACTAAATAAAAACTTCAGCCCAGGTTTTGCCTCCCAAAAGAAAATAGGATTAGACTGATCTATGCACTCACTGGGGCTTCTTGTGAATCATGCCCAGATGAGTGAAAAAACCTTCATAGATGAACAATAGAAAGGGCTAACATTTTTCAGTAAACATAGATTATTATTAACTCGACATATTTCGTTTATAATCTTGAATAAAACAATTTTAAATTCCAGAGGAGATGATATAAATGACTCCTGAGGTCTGAGAATTTTATAATTCTGCCTTTTTTCAACTAAAGTAGCCTGGTTTAGTTTTCCTAGGTAGGTCTGTTGTATGTATAATTTTGACAGATTTAAAAACCTTAGGTACATAATAAGGTTTCACACCAGCTCTGCATAAGTGTTTTTTTTTTTCCTTTTCTTCCAGACTAGCTCCTATCCTGCATCGATAATATTTGAATTACGTTATCTAAGAAATTCCAAATGGGAGTGTTTATGTAGTTTAAAGTACAAATGCTCTGAGTGGCTCCTCTTATCTTTTGGAATGGTGAGAATATTAAAACATCTATACATTAAGTAGAAACAAATTTGATCAGCAAGGATTCTTGTTTTGAGAAGTATAATGAATCAACCAAAAGAGTATGTTTCCGTTATTTGCACGTGTGTACTTTTAACTTATGGTTTTTTTTTTACAAGTTGAGAACAAACTTGACCAATAGCTGGATTCACTTTAGCACGCAAATATCTGGCTTTGTGACAAAATACTGATAGCTATTTAGAGTCTTCAAGTCTTTTGATCTGCTGCTGACATTTTAATAACATTGTTGTTTGAAATGATTCCTGAAGTATGATGACTGCAACATACCCACAGCAACAAAAAGTACATAGTTTCTGAAAGCAAAGAAGCTCAAGTTTCATCCTATTTTCTAGAGGTTTTAAATCTTGATGAATCAGTTTTTCTTGAAAACCAACGCAAACATGCCTCTTTAATTGATGGCTGCATTTATTAGTAGTATCAGTGACTGAGAAATACATCTGAAAACTTAATGACTTTCAGCTTAGAGATTTTGTAATTCAAAGAAAACGAAAAACAGTTTTGATTTTCATTGTATGCAGAGGACACGTAAACCGACTGTAAAATATTTTTCAACCGTGATCTGTCCCGTCGTGGTCTGTTCCTTCAGCTCAGATCCATCGTTGGCGCTGCCTGGCTGTTTGCTGACAACACTACCAACAGAGAAGTGGCAAGGAAGTGTGGTCAGAGGACAAGAGCAAAAGCAGTTTCAATGTAAGGAAATGAGGGAAACAGACCTAACAGCACGATGAAGGCACTTGCAAGTAAAGAGCCCTGTAGTCAGTCTCCTTTCCTTCCTTTGCTTATCCTGGTGGGTTTAATCAAAAACAAACAAAACGCTCTTGTGAAATATAGTCAATAAAGTCCAAGTTTGGCTAGGTCTCTGTAACTACAAAGAAAAAGTCACCGCAATTTTAAAAAATGTAACTTTCATTAACGAGCGCGCCGGAAATCTCAGGTATCAAAGACGCATTAACCCTGGAGCGTCCCCCGCGCGCCGCAGCCGGACGGAGGCAACCGCGGCGAACAGACGTTCTTTTCTCCTCGGAGCAGTCACACAAAAGGAGGGCTGCGGAAACTAAAAGTTTCGAAGCCTCCGGCTCGCTGCGTGGAGAAAAGAGAAAACCTGGAGACGGGGTGGGTAAAAGACGCATCCTGGGCGCCTCTCCGAAGTGCAGGCAAGGAGAAAGCTCCCGGGCCTGGAGGAAAGAGGGGAGGGGGCCCACCCCCCAGCCGCTGGCCAGCCCCCTGCGCCCCGCCTCGGAGACCCGAGCGTCGCGCTCCGCCGCGCTCTCCCAAATACCCTTCACCCCGTTCCAGAAATAAAATAAATGTTTTCCAAGTGCGTGTGTGTGGACAGGATGGAGAGAGCGCGCCGGAGGCGCG
>NW_027531143.1:5147326-5298997 GCF_008692635.1 Crocuta crocuta
GGGGGGGGGAGGTAGGTGGGGATTTGGGGAGGAGGAGGAGGAGGCTGGAGGTGACTCCAGTTCAGACCTCGCCGAGAGTCTGTGTCAGGACTTCGCACTCCCCCGTCTCTCTCCCTCTCTCCCTCGCTCTCCCTCGCTCTCCCTCTCACTCTCTCTCCGCTCACACACACACTCGCAGAGGTGCCGGAGCGAAATCGGGAGCTTACCAGAGAATTCCTTGGGATTGTTGGGGGGCATCTCCCCTCCGTAGCTGTGCGTGGCGTGGCTCTTCCGTGCACCTCCCTGCTTCCCCGAGCCCGAGTCCTCGCCTTCTGCTTCTCGTGGGGCAGCGGCCACCGCTCAGCCTCGGCCGGGAGCCCCGAAATGTGAGGAGGGGCCGCCGCCGCCGCCCGCTCCANGGGGACTTCCAAGTCTGCGCACCTCTGTTGGGCTTTTACCTCCGCCACCCCTTTCTCTCTGATTGCCGAATTCTTGATTTTGCTGAGGGAGCGTGCGGTTTGGGGGTGTGTGCGCGTGTGTGCAGGACCCCTCTCGCGGAGCGGCGTGTGGGAAACTGCGGGAAAATGTTGACCTAACCCCAGGAGCCGCCCGGGGCTGGCTGCTTNCTGCTTCTCTCCCCGCGCGGCCCCCCGCGCCAGACGTCCCGCCCCCGGGGCGCGCTCGCAGACCGAGGTAAGAGCCGCAGGAGCGAACAATGTGCCTCTGTGCAGGGCTTCGGAGACCTGTTTGCTTTGCGCCTCCTGCCCGGGGGTGGATGCTGGAGGTGGAGGGAGCCGCGGGTGAGTTGGGGCTCGGCTGTTTGTTTATGTTCGGCCGGGCGGAGNCTCTCCTCAGAAATCGATACGCAGAACTCCGGTCCCGTCCAGCCAGCGTCTCCCTTTCTCAGGGAGCTGCTGTAACGCTCTCTGGGCTTCAGTCTGTTTGCAGGGGGCGTCAGGGGAGTAGGACTGGGTTATGCATTTTTTGATTTTCTGAAAGCTTGGGCCGGGAGGTGCCGCTCGCCCTTTCACAGCTCGTCTGGGGAGGGCGATGTGGGGCGCGCCCCCGGCCGGGCCGCTCTCCTGGGGGTGCGGGGCCCAGTCCCCCCCAGCGCCCCGCCCGCCTGCAGACCTGTCCCGGGCTGTAAGTGCAGCGGGCAGGCCGGGCGCCGGGAGCGAGTTCCGGGGAAGTGGGCGGTGGGGGGAGGGCTTGGGTGAGTTGTTGCGCGGTGTTGTTTCTTCTCGTCGGTGGTTAGGTGGTGTGGAGAGGCGAGGATGACAGCAAAGCGCAGCCAGATGTGGCCAGGCCGGCCCGGGGGCTGGCAACGATTAGGGGCGGCCCCGCGGGGCGGGCGGGCGGCGGGGCCCGGCGGAGAGCCTCCCGGACCCGCAGTGAGAGGGCAGCAGCGGGCCGCGCTGGGCCTGCGGGAGAAGTTGCCGGCTGTGGGCCCCCGGGGTGGCGTGGGGCTGGGAACCTCGGGAAGCTTGCTTTGCAGGATGGGGGTGCCGAGTGGGGATCCGCTGGGAGGAAGAGGCGTGGGAGGAGCCCGAGGAAAGGGGAGACCCCCAGGCTAACCAGGCGTGGACTCCTTGATTGGCTGGGGCGACCCGACCCCTCCGGTAGGGAGGCGAGGGCGGGCGAAGCGACCCAAGCGTCCTGGCAATGGGGAGGCACGCTGGCGGGACTCCTTCGCTTGGGATCAGTAAAGTTTGTGCCTTTCGCCAAACTGCGGGGCTGGGGTTAGGGAAGATCGCTGGAAGCTTTACTTTGTGCCCAAAGTTACGCTGATCGGAGGCTAAGGAACGTAGGTCTTTCGTGTATTTTTTTTTTTTTTTTTTAAAGCCTCTGTTCACTCCGTCCTCTAAAAGCATACTTGGAGGGACAGGTCCTGCCTGCGGTGTCCGTCGTCTTTCCCGGTCTTCTGTGGACCCCTCCCCCCTCGGCCTTTCCCCCTTCCCGGGCCCTCTCATTCCCTTCTTCCTGATGCAAACTGTGTTGTCTCGGATTCAGACCGAGGAAATGTTTTCCTCCTGTTTCTTGAAAGGTGTCAGGCTGCTTCGCAGCTCCTCCAAGCAGCCTGGGAGCGTCTGAGCCGCAGCCACCAACCATATGGTTTCCGTTACAAAGGCCGGGTTCTAAGGCAGTCTCCCCGTCCCCGCCCCAATTCTTAAATTTTCTTGTGCAGCCTTTACGGTTTGTGTACTTCTCTCTTCCTCTTTCCAGAGGCGTACATTTAACGGACGCTGTTGGTTCATTCATTTCCCTTGTCAGTGTTTGTGTCTGGAACGGGCCCCGCCGACTTTGCTCTTTACTCGAGTTGCACAATGAAGAAAAGTTACATCCGTTTGGTAAATAATTGCCTGTTGGGATGTGCCTTACTAAATCAAGTTTGATGTTGGGCAAACCTTAAAAGACGGGTACTGAAGGGGCAATATGCGTCCATAGCAGAAATCTTAGTTTGTGTAAGCGTCGTAAGCAACGTTCCAAGTTGTTGTGGGGACTCTTGAGCTACGTAGAAGGTAACTTTGAAACTTTAATTTTAGCCTCTTTATAATACTTGGAAAACCTTCCAGAAGAAAATCCACTTCTGTTCAGGTGTGTTGTGGAACTTCTTGGTGTCCCTCCCTCCACTCTCCAGGAAATTTATGCATGATAGAGAGAATACTGCAGAACAAATGTTCTGTTGTTTAGTTCCTTGAGACATTCCGATTCTCTCCTTTTGTTGCTTGCCTCTAAAAGAGGTGCCATTTCACATCATTCTGCACAAATTGTTTGAATTAATGCAAGTGTGAATTCTTACCGTTTGAAGGGGACTATTAGCATATCAAAGGTTTCTTAGCTTCAGCTCAATTGAGAAAACTTCAGCTTGTCTTCCATTCGCTTCCAAGCAGAGGCCCAAAGGGCAATGAGAATTGTAAAGGGTAAAAATAGGGAGGTGGATTCAGGCTGTGTTTCTGAACTTTCACTGTTTTGTAATTATGTGAGCGAAAAACATTGTCTATTGCTGTGGAGCCCTTGCAAATGGCAAGACAATTATTTTCTATTGATAAATGGTTTGTTCCTAGAAAAAGGGTGACCTTTTATTTTATGATAGTCACTGTTGCCTGTCTTTTGGGGTCCCTTCAGTGGAAGAAAGTGAGAAAGCTTTTCCTTCTAACTTAGTACTTTTCTAGGGTCTACACTTTGTTATATTAGTAAAATGGGAAAGAAAGGCTTTTAATGAGTCTATAAAACAATAGAGATCTTGTGTTAAAGGGACACTTGTTTTTACACCTAGGAAACTTATTTTTAATACACTTGCTAAATTAAGGGGACAAATCAGTGGAGGGTTTGAATATTAAAAACTCAGCATGAACTTTGTTATTGCAACTTCTACAGCAAGTGTAAATTTGAAAAAGGATTCTAGGTGATACTCAGTTTGTGAATTCTGTTTAAATAGAGGTAATTCTTTTTGATTATTGATTGTTTTATCTCAAAAGTTTTGTATTTTTTCAAACACCGTAAACTCAGGAATTCAGCTTCAAGTTGGTTTATTTTTTTCATATTTATAGTATATTGGTTAATGGTTTTTTACATTTGCAGAGTGATATGTTCTTTGAGTTTCTTTTAACAACTCAATATCCATGAGTGAAGAAACGAGAACAAGTACTTGGGTCATATGGGTCATTTTATGGCAAGCAGATGGGTCAAGGGAGAACTTTTTTCATCAGCTTCTGGGCAAGTGTTGGTTTTATTTATTTAGCTTAAGATTTCCTAATGCCTAGTTTTAAGATGAAAATGAGCCTCAGAGGAGGTTTTGGAGTCCATATTTATTATAGTTTTATCTTCGATGGTTGGTTGATTTTGAACATGAATTTATATTCTTTCATTGGAGAAGGGCTTTTTTTTTTTAAATTAATGGTCAGAACTCCTTGGTTTTATTTTAATAGTGAGAATTAACTCTGATAAACAGTGTTGGAGGGGGAAGTATCATTAATTGCCTAACATTTTTAGTTTTTAGTTTAATAAGATACTTTATTCAGATTAAAATAAGGTGGATTTTTAGTGGCATTCAAATTTTGTGTCATTCCCCTGAAATCACTTTATGATAGTTTATTTATCTGGTCCCTTCAGTTGTCTAAGAAGTACTTTTGAGGTAAAAATGCCCACATTGATGTAATTGCTATTGTTGCACTTAAGTTGCTGTTACCTAGTCTGTTTTCAATGCAGACTGGTATAAAGAAAACATTATCCTTTAGAGCTATTAGTGATAATCTAAAAATTGTCTTGAAAACATTGCTCTTCATTTGATATGATGGTGATCCTGAATTCAGCAAATCTCTAAAGGTATAAAATGCAGTGAAAAGATTTTTCAACATTTCAATGACAAAATTGGACTACTTAGAGAAAAATTAATGTGTTGTAGAAGCACTTCAGCTGCTATTTTCAATCATTGCAGGTTACTATGTGTTGGCAACAGAAAATGAATTTAGAGATGCAGATAGTTCTGGGAGCAAGTAGTTGGGGAAATCAGAATATTGAGTCATGGGGGCTAGAACAAACCAATTCCTTCTGGTTTTGACTTGAGAACTTCCAATAATACATTTCTTTTAGGCTTTTGACTCTGCTTTGTTAATGGACTAACATCAAAGCAGGCAACAAAACTTCCAAATGTTATAAAAACTAATATTAAATATATGGATCTCCCATGGAAGTAGTACTACAAGTCTTAAGGCAAGCAGTTGGGAGTTTTTATTGCTGCAATTTTCACAATCAGCAGAAACGTTAACACCAAGCTTTTGGGCGTTTCCATTCTTAGAGTAAGCAAGAGGAGAGCTTTAAAACCAAGGTTTACTTAAGGTTAGATCTTTATTTGGTCATTATTGAAGCTTTCTGTGTTTTATTAAAAAATCTAAAATAATATTTTAATGTCTTAAGTAACGTAGGAATATGTGAGCCAAGACTGAGAAGTTGGGAAGGTCAAGAGGTAACCAGAAATCTGTACACCATAGTAATAAAATGTTATTGCTGTATTTTCTATCAAAATATTTATTTGACCTAACTTTTATGGATAAATACTCAAATCACACTTAGTTTATTGACAGATGTAGTATGAGATGAAGAGAGCATTATAGTGTACTCTAAGATATGAGCTATGCACACTATACCTACCTGAGAGAAATCTGTTCTCATTTTAATAAGAATCCATGCCACTTGCCCAATTGCTGATTTTAGGAACACAGATTAACTGTATTTAGATTAGGAATGAAATACAGTTTGGGAAATTTGAAGAATTCAGTGATTGAAGAATTCAAATGGATTGCAATTTTTATGAAAAGTTTCCTCAAAGACTGTACACTTTGCCTCTTCATGTTCACTGCATCTGATCTTGAGTCTTGAAGGAGAGGTACACATTTGAGATCTGTCTGCTTTTCTGCAGAAAAGGTTCACGTAAAATTAAAGTGAAATTATTTTCAAGCTACTACAATTTAAAAATAAAGTGCACGATTATGACGAAAGATTCATCAGATTATTTGCAAAAATATACTTAGTTAAAAATTTTTGCAAACTGATGATTTTGATCAAGCATTAAAAATAGCAACTTTAGCTTTTAGACCTCAAGAGGCCTTGAAATCCCATTTATGTTTTGGTCATATCAGTTCCTAAGGTAATTTGTTTAAATATTAGTTCACATTACCTAAATAGATAACTGTTTGGTAACTATTTTCAAGAAAGATTAAAATATTTCTGTTTTAAACACAGACTAAAACCGTAGCTTAGTTAACTTCTCTCTTATATAACACTAATTAGTCTAGAGCCCCACCTAAATATTCATCTCTTCAAATAATTCTTGATTGAAGGTTGAAAGGTTGAAAAGTATTTAATCACCCTGATTACTGTAATTAGACTTGATACTATCAGAAAAATTGAGACTGTTCTCTGAAATGTTTTTGCTAGTCAACACTGGTCAAGTAGTGATTTTTTTTTTTTAATGCTTTAAGAAAAACGCTTAAGAAATGGGTTGTTTAACACAGAGATAGTTAATGATTGGAATTAGGGAATTACAATACTAAAATGATGACATTTTTCTTGACCTAAGTGTGAATAACTTGTAAAAGAGACACTATATAACTGGGTCTGGAATTCCTAAATTTTTTTCAGGACTCAGTGTGGTATTTTGACTTTAATATATAGGTTTTGTTAAGTGTATGTTATAAACATTGAAGATCTGTTAATGCTGTGTTGATGTAAGTAGATATTTTTAAAGTGGATCATTGTGTTATCAGAAAAGGTCTTAATCAACCAAAAACACTTTAAAATCATCTTTTTCGGTCATTTATCTGATGGACTAAAAAAATTCCTAGTATATTCTTATGAAATAATTTTTAAAAACTTCTTAAGAAAAGAATCTCCCATATTTTGACAATAAAAATTGTCTTTAAAAAAGGTAAATCGAATAAAGGAACCTAGTGCTTAACACCTGCAAGTAAAGTGCAGCTCACAGCAAAATGCTATTGATTGCTTTGAAGTACAGAGCAAGTTTAAATACAGTTTGTTTAATTACAACAAAAATACAGTTTTATGAAGTAATATAGTTTGTCTTCGCAGAGAATTTTATGCATTGTGTAGTGGTAAGTAAAATCCCATCGCAGTTGTATAAATTTGTTCAATTACCAGAACGGCTAAAAGGGGAAAAAAATCAATTTACATTGAAAAGCAACAGAAATTAGATTACCTTGGTTAGTAGGAACTTGCCAGCAATGTCTAGATTGATTAATAATATCAAAAGCTACCATGTTTCACAGTGTAAGGTTATTGGCGCCTGTTTTAATATGCATATATCTTGTTTACTTGGTGACTTTTGTTATATGAACATTTTTTTTCATTTTGCTTTCCATTTTTGTTTTTATGGAAGGTGTTACATGATGCACAAGGAACTGTTTTCCTCTTGCATCTTCTGTTTTGTTTTAGAGATTTGTCTTTTTTTTGGTAGTTGCTCTTCTGGATTTCTAGAATTTGTAGTCAGATGATCTTTCAGATGAGTGTAATGAAATATCAGTTGTAATTTTAGGAATCGAAGGAAACTTAGTCCATCAGTATGAATAGCTAGGTTATTATCAGCAACAAAACACATTTTAGAAATTTTTTCTACTGACTGTAGAATTATAAGGAATTTTAAGTCTGAAATTCTTGTAGCAATAAGGTGGCATGGGATTCATCCTAGTGGAGAGCGGGGTACCTGTTTTATTACCACCTTGATTCATCCTGGCACCCAGAGGTCCCCAAGTGCGAGAACAGGCACAACTGCTGCTCACGGCCACCCGGCTGTTTTTAGGTCATGAAGTCAACTTCCTGGAATTTCTGGGGAAACCAGTTGAAAAGGGAGGACAAATGTCACTTTAAATAGAGATGTTTAAATCAGATTTCTGCCTGAGGGTAAAATTTAGGTCTGTTTTAGCCCGGATGTAATGTCTCCCTCTACAGAGCACAGCATTAATCACTACCTGACAAGAAAACCTCTGCTGAGCAAAACGGGCCCCTGTTGGTCTTGTCATTGATTTTTCCAATCTGTGAGGAGTACGTTATAAACATTAAAATTCACGCACAGGGATTACACCTTAATCTCTGAATTTCAGTATTGAAATTAGTTGCCTTAAAAGAAGCCTATCTAAAGCAAAACAAAAAAACAAAAACAAAAACAAAACAAAACAAAGCAAAAAGACCCCAATAAACAAAAAAACAAAACCAAAAACCTTTGGGAGATTTTTTTTTTTTATAAGGATAGATTCAATATTTTAATAAAAATAGAAATATTAAAAAGAAGGCAGGTTAAGCAGAAGTTAACATTCTGAAATAATGACCACATCTTAATTCTGTTTACGATGCATTAAATAATGTCAAAAATGTTGTTGTTGGCTGCTGTTGTTTTTTAATCTGATAGTAGGAAAAAGAAACATAAAAATGAATTGTGATTTCTTGGTCAGAGAGATGGAAGAAGTTGAAAAGGTAGTTAACTTTAGACCTCTATCAGTTCAAAGGAATATTATTTTGCTAGACCAAAACCATATACAACCCTGTATCTTTTTCCAGATGAATAATAATATCTTTAGCCATTGTAGTAGTGAAAAATGCACCATGAAGTTCCTCATAAAAGAAAAAGGGTTAGTTTTTTCTCTTTCAGTTATTAGATAATACTCTTTAATTCCTTTCTTGATCAAATACATACACACATGCACATACATAAGCATGGAATTTATATTCTTTTCCTTTGTATGTATCAACATTTATTGACAGTTATTGGCCAAGAAGTACTACAAATGTAAGTTTAAAATGTAAAATATATACGATTAAAATATTTTTAAACTGATTTTGAAAATGATATGACTTCGTTATTTTGTTCTCTAAGGTATTTACTACCTTTAGTTCATGAAATGCTTGTACTACCCACTCTTTGCCTCATTTTGTAGGTATTTTTACATCAGCTCATGCCTCAAACAGATTATTGCCCTGGATTTAGATGACATAATAATCTAACCCCAGTTACTGTCAAAAATGGTTCTTGGCTGTGGGGGGTGGGCTAGGTGACCTTGCTTTTGACTAATACTTTCTCATATATAGGATAGTAAATAGTGTCTATAAAGAGAGCAAAAGAGATTTCTGGTTTGTTTATAAAGTAAGTTCTAATTTTAAACATTTATTCTTAAAATAGAATACTGTTAGAGCAGTTCTCCATGTAATGAGTGAATCATTACAAGATTTTAGATAAGGTCTTTAGTTGATAGTTTTCTGTTTTATGTAGATTATATTTACTTAATCAATTCTCAACTGTAATTAACATTAAAAATCTGTCAAAAATGATTTTCCCTGTGTCTTTACTTTGAAGCAACGTATTTCTGTTTGGAATTACTGGTTTTCTTATTTCATTGGTACTTTCCACACAGAAATTTTATTCCTCTGCCTTGAAAGCTTATCATTTTTTACTGTTTATTACTATGGTTATTGATTAGAACCTGCAGAACACATTTTTACACGATATTTTCTCCACTCATCTTTGTGTTCTTAATCTTGAGATGCTTATGATGTGTTTTAATTCTTAAAATTCCTGGCTTTTCTGAAGGTAATGTCCAAGACGGTTTGGGAAACATTAATTTTGGTGATGTAAGCTTATGCATTTGCATCCCAATGATGATGCATATTTTTGTAGAATTTGAGAAGGTCTTAATGTATTAACTGAAGAATTGATGCACGTTATGTATCTTGTATTCCATTTTTAAAAAGGTGGACGTAATTCAAAACACTTAACTTTGCTCTATATGCCTCAACAAATAAAAATTTTACTAGAATTATGATGTCCTAGACCTTTCACTCTCACTAAGGACATTTAACTGTTTTTGCCCTTTCAAAATCCCGTCAATATCATGAGAATGATAATATTTGGATATTAGGCGTTTCCTCTGGGTAGCTCTATAGATGAGTATTAGTGATGTCTCCCTCACTTTCGTATTTTTTCTGCTGCAAATGTTGTGATACCCATCATCTTGCTGGAAGTCACTTTTCATATTATCATTGGCTTTCAACTAGGTCTGAATATTTAAAAATATAAGTAAAAAAATTATATTTTTCCCTTAAATAAAAACCCACTACAAACGCTGCTTATTATAAGTTGCCTTTCCCTTTAACTTCATTTTCTTTGTTTAAGTAGAAAAGAAATTTAATTGATATTTCTGTATGTTTAGCATGAAAATGAGCATATCTTTTATAATTTACATTTATTTAATAAAGATCTAGTTAAAAAAAGACATAAGCTTGTCACTTCACTTACAGAGATCTCAGACTGAATGCTTCAAATATCTAGTTACTGCTTGTATCTTAAACAGGTGGTGTGTACATGTTTGAAGAGAGAAATCAGGGGGACAGCAAATTGTCCAACAATAATTTTTTGGGAACACACTGCCCCCAAGACTTTAAAACCATTCTAAACTTTGCCTTTTTTTCCCGTTCCCTTGGCGGAGATGCACCTTATCTCTGTATACCCGGAGAAAGGAATATGGTAAGGAGGAGAGTGTGTAAACAGAAACCTAAAACAGATTCTTAAAAAATATGTATAATGGAAGGGATATTTATGGAAGGAATATATAATGGATTTGCATTTTGCAAATCAAATCAGTTTTTCTTTCTATATTGAATTAACAAAAAACAGTATATTTTTTCAGAAGTAAATACTTCCAGGTTTAAGATTTAGAATTATTCTAAATAAGAAAAATGTAGTAGTTAACTGCATTTGTTTAAGATTCAGCTTTTATCTTTCAATGGAAGTCAGTCCAAAAATACCACCTTTGACTGTTTACTTTGGGATCAGAAGATGCAACAGATAAACGTTTGGAGCAGCTTTGTTTGGGGTGGTCTATCATTTCAGGCTAGTGCTGTGTAAGCAAGGTAATGTTTTCTTTTCCTTGAAATACATTTTGTAAGAGTGGCTTTTGGGTGACTTTGAAAAGTTTGTGTATCCTGCCTTCTCAAGCTGCATTCTTAGCCAAGCTGAAGGACACGGATAATCATGTTGAACCACAAATTTTCAGAAGCAGTAATTTTAATCAGATAATTGGTAAGGAGGAGACACTCAATAATAAGATTTTTATACAATGGTGACCTGCATCTGTACCAGGCAACTGCTGCATGTGTCAGATATTTTTGCTAACCCTTGTTATTACCTGCAGAGGGAGCTTGTATATGAGATAAAATAATCAAGACAGTATCACTTGGTACCTTTTTTTTTTTTGAAAATTATATTCTTTAACTTATTTTAAATTTTTGTTTGAGAAAAATTGTTCTAAGGAAAGTAAAGTATTTGGGATCAGCCAGATTTATAGTGAAATTTAATATACTAAATGACCAAGTATTTATCATTCCTGTATTCACAGATTACAAATGTGCTTTTTACTTTTCCTTATTTAGTAGAAATTTCACAGGTAACGAAGATAATGAATAAGATTAATTTTTGAGGTGATAACTGTTTTTATGATTGGCCAAAGCTCTGGGTGATGGTACAAGTGGGTCTTATTTAAATATCTAATAATTGTTGAAAGAGAAATCTGGATTTCTTAGAAAATTTTCCAGATTAACATAAAATGTTATAAAATGATCACTGAACAGTAAGTAGTAAATTACATTCTTCTACATTTAATTAGGAGATCAAATTAGATGAGTTGTATATGCTCTTTGCTAAAACAAAAATGATTACTTTGGATTAGTGACTTTTACTTGCAATAATGGACCGATTAGTGCAGTGACACTTAAACAGAGAAACTACCAGTAAAGACCTAATATCAAATGGTTTAGAAAATTGCTGACTAAGTTGGAAAAAATGAATGAAGGCAAGATAGATAGTACTTAATTAAAAAAGCTGAATTATATTTATGAAAATTGTGTCAGCTAAATCTCTAAGAAAGTACAAGTGAAATACTCAAATACTTGAGAGTTTTGCGATCAGGTGCTTTGGTAATCAGAGTGAATCAAATGCCTTTAGTGGCATTTGGTTCTTTAGGGTGAACGCAATTTTTCATATCGTATGCGTAATTGTGCCAAGAATTTTAACAATAGGATAGAATATTAAACTATGCTAAAAAATGAACCTTTTTGATTTAAGTTTTACATTTTAGTATAAAATGTTATTTCAGAATTTACTTGTTGGAGAAAAAGAAAGGTTATCCTTTTATGCATCCTTGAAAAGAGATGTAATAGTTCTTTTTCCCCGTAGTTTACCAAAGAATGATATGACAAGTAAAAATATTAATTTTGTATTTTAAGAGGCTTTGTTTCTTAATGAAATTCATTGTTAGGGACTTACTGTTTTATTAGCTAAGCTTTACTAATGTGAAAAGTCAGATTGTTACTGTTACATTGAATGACCCTCTAAGCAAGGAAACTGTTGTCTAATAAAGAGATTTATGGTACTGGCATGGGCTTTTATATCAGTATTAACCTCTCAGCGTGGTCATGTATTATCTTAACAAGTCTGTGCCACATTTATGCAGAGCATTTTCATACCAGGGTAAGGATATTAGCAACAGCAATTACACTTCAATAGGATTATGATGGTATATTTTTACAGAAGTATACAAATGCTCTTACTCCATAGAATTATTGATAGGCATCCTCTACTGCCAACTTCATTGTCTTAAATAAAGTGATAGCAAAGATACCGTATCATTGTTGGTGCTAAATATGATAGGCACCGGCAAATGGGATCTGATATTACAGTTCATTACCCTTTTCCCTCAAATATCCCACCTCCCTTCGCAGAGAGGTAAGGGTTACTAGAGAATTCATTCCAGGAAAATTGTTTCGTGAGGTACAGTAACTGTCACAGAGTGCATAACTTCTGTGAGGTTATTGGAAAGGCACAGCTAGGGTAAGTTCTACTTGTTTTGTCTTAAATTTGGAGGTAGACTACTGAGTGGTTTTTAAAGTAGTGAAATTTGAATATATTGGAAAGCAAATGTGTTATTGAAAAATTAATTTATGATGGTAAAAGTATTATTGGTATTATACTGGTGATGCTAATGACAGGGAAGTTAATTGGGAATGAATACCTATTGGTTTAAAATAGCCCTGATATTCTTTGTAAGTTAGCAAAGAAATCAAATATTTGATAAAAATCAAGTGTCCTTGAATGAATGATAAAAATATTAATTATGATATATCATCTACTTATTTGTATAGATGTTGAGTAAATGTGTATGTATTAAATTGTTTCTGCATCTATTTGAGTAGATTGGCTTTTTAAAAAATAAGCTATTTTATGAGTAGAATATAATATGAGGAATAATTCTCCAGGTAAGGGTAGTATGTATTATGAATATAGATTTGAAATCATCTTTTTTTATATGCATTTTATAAAAATGGAAGTTTGTATTAAAACACTTGCTGTGTTTTTTTCTCTTTGAACCAAGAGTCAAATATTTTAACATGTTAACGTTTTAAATGGAAGTTAACAAAACTTGTAAATACCCTAAAGAATATTTATTCAAAATTTATGTGTACCGATATGAAGACTCTGGAATTCAGAACTTTGAATCTGCATGTTTTAATAAGTGTGTTGGAAAAAAACAAGAACAATTTTATATTGCCTTATTACCAGAATTTAAAAACAAATGCCTTTGTTTCAATTCTAAAAATAAACAGTGTTAGTTACTTTTGCTTTTATATTTTTCAAAGGCATAAATTTCATCAAATGGAAATCTAACCGAGGTTTAAAAGACTACATTTTATTATATATACTTTATATAATATTCTATAGCATTCACAGGCTATTGCCAATTCGGAGCTGCAGTGAANTCTTAGAATATCAAATTTTTATTTATTTTAAAAAATAATAAATTATAAGATAGCACATTTTTTCTCCAGTAATATAAACATGATTGTATTACCTTTATATGAAAATAAACACATCACTTAAAGAAATAAAAACATCTATGCTTTTTATTCATGGATAATTTTGTCTCTTACGTTTATATGATTTTCATATTTTAATATAATTTAAACAGCCTTTTGAGATTTATAATTAAAGAAAAGAAAGGCCATTTACTCATTGAATACTTATGTAATGTTTTTAAAACATTTGTTTATATTTAGTGCTCTTTAAATCAGAATATTGATTTGAATGAAAGGCATTTTTGTTTTGACCAAATACAATTCAAAGCAGAAAAGTAGTTGTTAGTCCTCATCTCAGATGCCTGAAATAAAATTTAGGTTCAAGGAAATAGCTTATTCCAGTATTTTATTACTTGTCAGAGCATCGTAAGAGATGCTTTGTTATCTCTTAGTAGTAATTACTGGTCGGTAGTAGCTGTTGGCAGATACAAAAAATAAGTACCTGGGCCTTTGAATTTATTCCAATTACATCTCAAGAAAATCTTTGTTTTAGCTCATTGCTACATGGGATTCAGATAACTACATTAAGGTGTTTAATAATACGTTCCAAAAGCACTTTTCTATCTTTAAACTCTTCATACATGATTAGTGCTTATAAAATATTTCATTGAATTATGGTGACATAGAATTATAATGAACATGATGGTCAGACATAACTTTTATGTTTCCCCATTTTAATAATGTAGTCACTCTCTCACACCTATTTGTTTTGTTTGTTTGCTTCTTAAACTAATTTTCTTGTGTTACTGATATGTTAAGAATTACTTAAGTTCTCCTGACATTTTAGCCTGAAACCTATAATTGGTTTCAGTACATGAGAAAAGATAATTTCTTAAAGCATTTATTATTCAATTAATATTACATGATTAAAAAATCGAGGAAGAAATCTTAAGAATCTTAGAATTCACATTTTCTAGAGTTGCATTAAAAATATTTAGAATTGGGTTTTAATAGTCTAAAAGTATTCCTAAAAAAAGACAAAAAGAGAATAAGAACTCCTTAGGACAATACTAAATTGAATAGCCTTTAGTACAAGTGTTGCTTGAATATTTGAAGAATATTGAGACTTGCAGGTTACAGACATTAATAGCCTCATTCTCTATATTGCCTGTTAAATCTGTAAAACTCAAGAACAGTACCAAGAAGGTTGCAATTTCATCACCACAATGTTAATTTTTTATTGAAAATAAACTAAAATATAGGCTTAATTTGTTAGCTTACTTTGTTAAAATTGATTTTGCCTGTTTATGGAGAATAAATCCCCAGTTCGTATGTACTTATAAAATTATTAGATTTTTTTGTACTTAAGAACATGTTTTCAGTGTATAAAATTTCACTTTATAGTATTTTTGATATTTCCTCTGATACAATGTTTTCTTCCTTAATAATTTGATATTATTCATTTCTGAATTAATGGCTCTGGGCCTTATTTCTTTTTTAAAATAATTAAATCACACATTTTTAAAAATTGACTTCCCAAGTAAGATGCCGTTTGACCTCCGAAAAGGAGCAAAATATCAATTTAGTGATCAGTATCAAAGTTTTTGATTTAATGTGGAATCATAAAGTGTCAGTCTTCAGATTGTTTCCATATGACTTAATATATATTAAGGTCTCCATAATTTAAAAAAAGATATTTGCCATTCCTTTGTGTTTGGCATTATTTAACTCTGGTAAATATTCTCTTGATGTTTGGTCTGATAATCCATTATTCATATGATATATGAGTGACTTTTTTATACTTGGCTTATTTTTGTTCAACCTACAGCATAATCCTCAAAGAAATTATAGAAGATTTTCACTGAAGCATCCTAAAATGACAGTTTGAGAAATTTATACTTATTGCCATTCTGTAATTAAATTTTTGTTAATAAATAAAGTGGTTTTAAAAGTAAAAATGTTTGTATATAAAAAAGGACTTGTGTGGGCAGCTATGTAGCTTTTGATTGGCCTGCCATTCTTTGTTTCAACCACAATATGGTAAGGCATGTATATGTATACGTTCTTGGCCAAGTATTCAGGGTTGCCTTGATCTCGGTTTTTGGCTGAAGATTACGTGCTGTTACCTTAATTTAAAAATGATTGCATTATGTGTAAGGCCTAAGTATCTATTAATTTTCTCTCCTTAGTCTTTACTTTTAGAACCTAAGAGTTAAATCAACTTTGATGGCAATTTTACTCTTTGAATTTGCTGGCATTATATTTATTGCATAAAAGAGATTTAAAAAGAGTAAAAGGTATATGCAACCCTCTCTCTATAGGGGTAGGTATTTAGGTAAGGAACTGTAACACATAGCAATAATTCAAGTAGTTGGAAAGTCAAATTAAATGTATTAGGAAGGATTCCAGGAAACAATATATAATTTTGGCTAAATAGTTAAAATTTTCATTAACACTGCTTATAACGGTTCACTTTTGGACGGAATCACAACTATACCATTCTGAATTTCTAAAGTCCCGCTTATCTATCTGAAAATTAATTTCTTACTTACTAAATTGACTTTTTAATGCTGAGTACTCTAATTAAAGCTTGAATATTTTACATTATTTTAACATACAATCAAAAATTGATGAAATTGAAGTATTTAGCATCCAGGTTAAATATTTTTGCAATCACCTGTCATGGTGGTATAGAAACAGCTTTAATGGTAAGACTTCTGTCCCTTTTTTTAACTATTGCAAGATTTGTGTGAATAGACTGAAAAATATTTTAGTGAACTATTCAATGTAAATTAAAAGCTCCCTATCTTTGGTAGTGAGCTTCGTTTATATGAACTTTGAGTTTTACGTTACAGATGAAATAATTGAATAGCGTAGCTTTGGTTTAATATATGTAAATATACAAATGTTTAAAAAAATTGAAAATTTTTCTTAATTCTGAATATAGTAATGAGAATTTTATTTTGTCTTTCAGAATCTAGTGCATTTGGTGTATTTGGTTGTTTAGTGGGAAGGCAAATGTTTCCATCTTTGGAATTGTATCAGAACTGTATTAGTCTAATCAAACCTCCTTAAGCCAGTGTTTCATTTACAGGGACGTTCATAGGGTACAGCTAAGATCATAAAGGTAAATTTGATGAAATAAATTTAATTTTTGGCAGACTTGTCACCCTTCTATGTTGTCCAATTTAGTTTTTCTCAAGCCAGAGCGATTCAGTTATTTCCACTATCCTACTTCTCACTCTCAATTTTGATAAATAAATTGTATTAAGATCACAGTACTAGAAATGTCTTATTATATAAAAAGAATTATTTTGAGAGTCCAATTAAAATAAAAGTGAAATCCAAATCATCTTTTGAAAAATCTGGTATTTCATATGTGGGTACATTCTCTTAAATACATTATGCTCCTGTAGTTCAGAGCAATCATTCTTGACAATGTTGCATGTGTATAAGTGACAGTTGAGGGCTTGGATTTACTTTAATAACTCAGAGTATTTATAATGTTCTGGATTTTACTTTCAAGATGTCATTTTTGGTTTCCTACAATGCCACGGAGGTTATTATGGCAGCACGCGTGGTTTTAAAAATGTGATAATTGCTAGTACCTAGTTTGCCAGAATTGCCAGACCAGAAGTATGCATTTGCTTAAATTGGTCTTAAAGTCTGTGTTTTATCCTTTATAAGAACAGTTTCATCTGTAAGTTCATTTCATCTAGTTATCCATTAACTTCTGGGCTTCAATTTTATTCACTTAAGATCAACAGCCATTTATTAAGGCCCTGCCTGGAAAAATGTGCTGTGTAAGGACTGCTCTCTAAGAGGTACTTATAATCTGTGAGAGAAAAACACATTTCCACAAATAATTATAATATAAGGCGCACTACAGTGACATGCCAAAGTGAAGCGTAGAGAGAAGGCTGTGGAAAATAGGATAGGCGGAGTGAATTCAAAATGAATAGTATGGAAATAAGAGACTTCATTTAGGTAGACCTGAAGGCAGAGGATGATTTCCGCAGATGCAGGCTTTTGGAGAGGAGGACAGGTCAGAGGTAAAAGCTCTAGGAAACAAAGGACGAAATACGGTACCTTAAGGAAAATGTGTTTGGAAGGTATGAATCGCATAGCAAATGAAAAGAGATGAAAATGAGATGTTAGTTTGGGACATGATTGTAAAGAACCTACTCTGCTAAAATTAGACTTTGCATTGGGGCCAAAAAAGGTGTTAATATTTTTTATTAAGTAAGTTTTATGTAATTGCTAAAACTCTCAAAGTGACGTAAACAATAAAGTAGAACGGGGAAATAATGGAAGAAATAGAATCTACTTAGAAGGTGTGGATGACAGTCTAGGTACAAGACAATGGCGATAGACAGATGGGAAGACTTTTGTAGTGTGGTAGAATTTGATAATTGTTTAAATGCTAGGTAGAGGTAGAGCTCAGAATCAAACCTAAGTTCTGGACTTCACTCAGTCCTGCCATTTGCTTGCTTGAGAGCAAGGAAGAAGGAATGAACCTATTTTTCTGCCCATACTTTGAGATGCGTACATTATGCCTAAATAATACTAGTGGTCCAAAAATATTGCTTCAGGTTGATATGCATATTTCTGATGGATATTGGTGAAAAAATCATAATTTTGCTTCCTTTACAGATGTTTCTGGAAATACTGATTATATGTCTATATATGTTTTAAATAATACTCATGTTTCTTAAAGTGCTGATTAAATTGAAAAATTTTATTGTGTGGATTTGAGGCTATAACATTTAGGTTTTTGATTTGTTGGTTTGTATTTCAAGTAAAGTTTGTTACAAGGTAAGACTATAAAAAGTCAGCTATTATAATCAGGTTAGAGAGAAGTCTTTTATTTTGTGAAAGAATACTTTTCTCATGATTAGACCTGTTGAGGTATATTCTCTGGGTTGAGGGTCATTTCAGTAACATTCTTAACAACTCTTTACAAACTAATTTGATATTCTTAGGTTTCCTCGGATACAAGCTTTGTCCCTTTTTGGAAAGCTTAGGAGTTTATATGCCCTCAAAGGTTTTTTGTTGTTTTTGTAATTCATTACAATTTTTCTTTTTATTGTGGCTTTCTCTTTTGTTATCATGAACTTATATATTCTGTTGGTACCTAGGAAATTTCCTAGCTACATCTTATTCATTATTAAGAATAATGAAATCATTTCCTCATTACCTTTTCAATTCTTCAAACCCAGCAATAACTTTTAGGTTTTATAGGTGGTTAATTATGGGTGACAAGGCTGAAAAACAGCCAGACACACCTATCAGCACCTATCATCAGTTATTAACCCAAAGTAGGTTTTCAATATGTTTTTGAATAAGCAGTTATCATTTATTATAATGAATATCACAATAAATTGAGCTAAAACCTAACAAGTTTCATATTCCTCGCATGGACAGAAGAAAGATAATGATAATAATAAAAGAACTCATACTGATTTTTCAGTGGTATCAAAGTATTCTTCTTCCATATAATAGAGAAAAATTCTGTGATGCAATTATCATAGAGGTTAATAGAGCTTCACACATGGAAAGCTGTCAGTAAATGCTTTTTATTAATATCTTTATTGATATGAATTAAATTTGGTTCATATTGGTTCATATATTTAAGTGGCTCATGTTATTTGGCATCCATTTTTCTCCTTAGATTTTATTGTTTCTTATTTTTGTTGAGTTTCTCTCTTCCTACTTTTTTAAAGTTCTGCTTAAGGGTTTCTATTTGTGTTGTTATCTTCTTTAGGTCATAAATCAGTGATTGATCTGATTTGCCTTTATCAAAATTGGTGTTCTGATACTGAAAACAAGAAATGTTGATGCCTCCCCAACCACCTGAAAATATCTGCTTACACTTTTACTGTGATCAGTAAAATGATCAATAATTTTCTTCATTTTACTTCTTTAATCTGATGTTTGATTGAATTACCGCATGAAGAACATGCAAGTAGGATTCTTTTTTGTAGTTCTTCTCCCTGACCTACAGTCACAGCTCAACATCCCTGCCCCCAAATCATCGCAAAGATTAGGATCCTCCCATATATTAACAGTTTTAAAAAGAAGTCAGTAGAGGATACTTGTCAGAACTGTGTCCTGGTATGAAGGCTGAGTTCTTTTTTCCATTGGTTGATCAGTTATGCTGAAGATAGATTTGCATAAGGTAATCAACAGGAAATAAAGGGAGGTTAATTAAATGTGAGTATTGATACTGTAGTGTGAATTTTTGTTGTTCTTAGGTGATAAAGGAAACCATGAAAAATAGTAGAAATGTTTAAGAAGACATTTTAATGGTCATAAGATAAAATATTTAAAGAAAAATTGTGATTCTGACAAAATAGTTTAACAAATCCATATTGTAACCATCTAGTCACATAGCGGACTATGAAAACATAGTATGCAATATCGTGTATAAGCTTTTGTTAAAGATATCCTGAGTTTTAACATGAGAAACATTTTCTGGTATGTAAGGAGCCATTCTTCCACAGTTCCTTTCCTCAGTGGGATCATAGGTGGATTACTTTTATCTTTTAATTATGAAATGATAGTTTTATGGGGGTGGTGGTGGTTATCTACCGCCCAAAATATCTTCTAGTGACTAACACTAAAATCCGATTAAAATCTCATTGTGTTCTTGCATTTACAGCAGAAGACTACTATAAATTGCATTATATGAAACTGAATAATAACAATGGTTTGATTTAAAGTATTAATAAGATCTGAATTTGCACATTGTAGCTGTAGGGTTTTAAGATTTTAATTTAGTGAAGTGCCAGAACAATTTCTTGTATTTAGTTTGACGAGTGTTATGTGAGAAGTGCATTTTCCCAAATTAGGACAGACATATATATTATACAATTTACAGAGTCTAATTATTAAAACCTGTTAAATTTCATATTTAATATTCAGATATCTTTCTGCAAACAAGCTGCTTAGATTTATTATCAATTTTTGATTCATATATTAAAGTCGATTAAATTGCAAATGCTGGTCTGAGGAAGGGTGGAAAGTTAGAATTTGGAAGTAGCTATGGTTTTTCAACAGCTTCAATAAAGCATAAATACCAGAGAGAAATAATCTACAATGCCGCTTTCTTTTTAGGCAATACCAGATACTTTAATTGCACAGTAAGGCTGAAGTGTAATTCCCAATATGAAATTTACAGTCTTTTCATCTAGAAGTGAGGTATAAGCACCCAAATTGGTATTGAATTTGAGTGCTAATCTCAGTCCCATAATTTTGGAGGAGAAAAAGAGGTGTGGATTTTAATCTTTCCATTCTTTGTTCGGAGTGGTGGTAAACTGTGTTGTACTTATGTATTGCCCTCTGTTTTAAAACTTTAACTTTTTAAAGAGAACCTTTGGATTTTCTCCAAATCCAAAATATTGCTAAGCAAATGTGTATCTGTGGAAGCCTACCTTGTCATAAAGTTTTGCAGGAAAAAAATTTTTCTTCTATTTTTAGTGTACTTCGAAAATAAATGTCCACTTAAAAAAAATTAACCCAGTCTTGTTTTTATTTACAAGCAAATTTATCAAGCATACCTAACATAGTTTTCATATAGCTTCGTGTTGTGCTTAATTTAAAATTACAAATTGTTTTCGTAGACTCCATTAAATTTTTAAGTATTTTATTTTATTATTCATTAATTTTTTAACAGTAGGCTTCTTTAACAGTAGAACTCAAGGACTGTGAGATCAGGATCTGAGCTGAGATCAAGAGTTGGATGCTTAACTGACTGAGCTACCCAGGCATGCCAGATTTTTAAGTATTTTAAAGAAAAACTTCATCGGGGGATTATTTTAATAAAGTTTGATTAGAGCAGAGTGCTAGGTTTAGTTTCCCACTAACTGTGACCTTCCTGCTTCACTTTTATAATGAGGAGGCTCAGTTTATTTTGCTTCTTTAAGTGATAAAAATGAGAAGGTATTTTATGCCAAACAATGGTTAAATTAAACTTTCTGACAAATATTCATTTTTACTTTGTCTTTTAACTAGGCATTCTCAATACTTAATTAAACATTTAATTTTAAAAAGTCGTGTAGAAAAAATCCTTGAAAATCCCTATTCTAGGAGATCTTAATGTTTTTTTCTACTTTAAAAACATATGTTCCTTTCACACTTTAGTTTCTGAATCCCATTCACTTTTCTTTATCCTTTCTATCATTCATGTTCTTTACTTTACATCAGTGGTTCGGAATATTCATTCATAGCTTTCTCCTTTCTTCCCTGTTTTCCTTCCTTTCTGTCAGAAACATTATGTGCTATTTGCCAAACATTATGTAAGGCTGCGTAGCACTGAGGTTATAGATGTGAAAGCCACGGGTTCTGTTTTCAGTTAGCTCATAATAGTTTGAAATGATACTTTAGATACTCTGCGATAAGAGCACCTTGTACTATGGTCACAAATGGCAATGCTCTTTCGATGTGTGGGGTGAGGATTAGGGGAAGGTGGGAGTTAGTATGTCCAGTGATAGGCCTAAACTGAGTATTGGAAACAGAATAGTAGTTGGCCAAGAAATAGGTTTCAGAGGGGATTCTAGGCAGAAGGAACATCATAAGTATGCCAGGAAAGGAACATAAGAGTAAGCTTACTAGGGTCCAAAATTTGAATATTGTAGAGGAATTACAGGAAATAAATGAAGGAGGTCATTATCAAGCTTACATGTTTGCTAAAAAAGGAGATCGTTAAAAACGATCATTTCTAGGGATTACTGGATGGCTCAGTTTGTTGAGCGTTGGACTTCATCTCATGATCTCATCGTTCGTGAGTTCAAGCCCTGCGTCAGGCTTGCAGCTGTCAGCTTCAGATCCTCTGTCCTCCTCCCTCTTTCTGCCCCTCCCCTGCTCATGTTCTCTCTCTCAAAAATAAACATTAAAAAAAATAATTTTCAGGGGTGCTTGGGTGGTTCCATTGGTTGAGCCTCAGTCTCCTGATTTTGGCTTAGGTCGTGATCTCATAGTTTCTGACATCAAGACCCATGTTGAACCCCACATTTCTCTCTTCTCTCTTTGCCCCCCCACTTGCACTCTCGTCTGTCTCTCTCTCAAAATAAACATTTAAATAAATGATAATTTCCAGAAACTTGTTTAGTTTATTGTATATTCAGTATATTAAGCACCAAGATATACCGCTACATTTCAGACTCAATTAAAGTGATAGGCAAAAGCTATGGTTTGCAAAGAGCACTTACTCTTCTTAATCACATTAATGCAATTTGTAGTTATCTGTGCGTGTGTCTCATTTCCTTATCGTGTGTATTTTTGTATTGCCTGCAGTACTAGCTTCAGTGCCTTGAACAGAGTACGAGTATTAGGAATTTATTGGTTTGCTTTGAAGAGACTTCTATTGAAGAAAGATAAATATTGAAAATTTGTACAAAAGAGATTTTAAAAATAGTTTAAAAGCTTATTTGAAGAGGAGTCCTAAGATAACTCAAGGTCATCTACCGTACAAATGATACACACGATGGCCAGAAATTTGTGGAAGGAAAGGATTTTTCACTTTGAGGTGGTCAGGTTGGCTCTGTGGTTTAGGTGGCTTTTAAACATATCAAATCTGTATACATTTCTTTAGGTGCAAAGGAGGGAAATGCTCTATATATGGGTATCTTGGTAAAAGTCAGTTTGAAAGGTGTATTCAGAATTACTGAGCAAATAAATTTGACAGAAGCAGAGCGTTTTGATTAAGTATTTTTGAAATTAGATCTATTTGGATTTTATTCCTGGTTTTGCTTTTTGTCACTTAGTCACAAACCTCAAGTGTTTTTCTTTGTTTTATGTATGAAGTGATCCTTGGGATTGGTTCCAGTTTTACACATTTTTATGTGGTAGAAGCGAAATTAGGAAGCTCAGTCCAATTGAAGTTAGCAAGCTGGATGGAGGGTGAGGAATTACCTATGATTTTTGCACAGGTTTAGAGAGAAGGGGTTAGGGCCTTGGGAATAACAATGAGAGAAGATTAAGACATTTCAGAGAGAGTCAAATCAGCGAGTGAATGTGTGCCACCTTAATTTGAAGCACGCTTTGTATTTACAGAACACTGGCTTTTCGAAATTTACCATGAGTAGCGCTACTGCGGATTTTTGGTTTTAAAAACTATTAAAAGACCGAGCTAATTTCATTTGCGTGTATATATCTGAGAATGCACACTTGAACACATTTAGTAAGTTTGGTTCAAGAAAGTTTTATTACCTCGCAAGGAATGCAATTTTTTTCTTCTACCATTTCATACTAATGTATTTCTTTATTGTTTGTAAGTCAACGATTGAAAGATATATGTAAAATTCATGCCAAATCAGTATATTGGTCTAGAAGGTTTTTTAGGAGACTAATAATGGAGTAGAGGCTTCTTTAATACATATGACTATATAAAACATTATTAATGTTAACAGATGTTGCACTTTAATCCCCTAGAATGATTGTTTGGTACCAGCAGGAGATTTATTAAGCCTGAATTGTGTGAAATTGTGTGTGCATAAGCTGCTACTTAGATTGTAAAAATGCTATTGAAAAACTGTTAAAAAGTTTTAGCTATAATTGGCAGAGAAGTATTAACTGTGCTAAAAGAAGTATGTGTGTGCGGTTGGCCCATGCGCCTTAACCTTTTTATCATTTATCTTCTTGTATTAATGTCACTGAATTATTAATTCATGAGCCAGAGTGGGAAGGGTGAAGGCACTATTTAAATGTGTGGCAAATTTATCCTTATCGCCAGAGACATGAAAAAAGCTATTTTGTGTTATCTGTGAAATGGAAAGGACATTTTAAATTTTCATTTATAGTAATCCACTTCACTTCTAGTAAAACACCTAGATTATTACTACCATAATATAATGCTCTTATTAAAATTTTGTAACCTTCTCCACTCTTTTGTCTTATATATAATATTGATAGAAAAGTTTAGCCTTCATGTATTTTAATGTGATACCTATTAATTGTAGCTGAACAGTGTTACTCGTCTGGTATGTTATAGCATGACTGTTCAATTTTAAGAAACATTTGATTGCAGAAAATAGAAATATTTGCTATATTAGTAGCATTCACGATAGTTTGCTGGGGGAGAACCTAGATATAGGCAACTGGAAAGCTGTAAAAATACTTTTGTTCTAAAAGAAATGTGTGCCCTTATTGTGCCTTCATAACTTTTTTTGGAATAGGATGGGTGACTTTGGCCTTGTAGGATTTTTAGCTTTCCAGCAGAAATTCAGCAAATTAGAATTTAGCAGTTTCCTGTTGAGTATGGTGGGGAACTGGGATATATCCAGTATTTCATATGGGTGAGTAGCAATGGTGACAGAAATTTCAGGAGTCTGAAGCCACTTTTACCAACAGCTATTTGAAACCATCATGCTAATGGTAGAATACCTCAGGGGTCTTGTCCAAACCTCATTACTTTTCAGTCTTCCATTACTTACTGTTTTGATTGGTTTTACATTCTCCCCTGCCAAACAGAGTATCAAGACAGGTTACTCTGGTAATGTCCTTTATTTTCTTTTCTGGAGTTTCTCCCCAGATACTGTAAGCTGTACATAAGGCTTTGTTATACACACATAGTGAAACACTAATTTGTTTTGGTCTGTATAATGTTGCTTTGTTTTATTTTTCCCATTCCAGCATGGTTAATTTACCTTTACATTAACATTTGAATTAATTTTGTAAAGTAACAGACTAAAATTGGTTTGATTATTTTGGCAGACATTGATAGTTATTGGTCAGTTCATTACCTGACTGAACTGCATTTAGTTATCTTCATCCTGTGCCAGTTCATCCATAGCTGGCGTTGGCAAAGTGTAGCTGGCTGTCTGGTTTTTGTAGTAAAGTTTCTTGGCGCTCCGCCACTCTCATTCATTACCCATTGTCTATGGCAGGTTAATGCTATAATGGCAAAGCCTGCAGGGTCCTTAAAGCCTAACATATTTACTGTTTGGTCTTTAATAGATAAAGTTTTCTGATCCCTGCTTCGTAATATCAGCCTACGCAGTCCCTTACTTTTAATCTTTCCAAATGTAATGGAATATTATTAATATTTACCTTACGAGATTGGAAACTCACTCACTACTTATCAGTGGTAGTTACCAAGTACAGCTTTTTGCTTTTCTGTATATATGGCTTAGCAACAAGGGATATATTTTCCTCAAAGTTCTCTGAATTGGAAAAATTTTAAAAATTGTTCAAATACTACAAAACTACATTAGCCTTTTATCAAATGAGAGAGTATTGGCAAGTAATTCAAGCTTCCACTCAATTTTTCTCAGCTTTTTATAACCTACATTTCTTATTAAGCATCATTCTTTTCTTACCACTTTAATATTATTTGAAATTTTAATAGAGGCTATAAAATTATAAAGTTGCAAATCCCTTTTCTAAAAACCACCTTTTCTAGACCCCTGCTCCATGATTGGGTAGTTAAGAAACACTAACACATAGAACCTGATATATTTTAATTTTTTAATGAAGCTTTTGATATAATTTTTTTATCCAACCATTGAGAATAACTCAGTCTAACAACAGAAGTAGGAGTCAGTTCTGTTCTTTCACTTAGACTACAACTTTATTTCTTATGTTCATTAATTTACCTTCAGAAATAATTGATATATTCCTTTATAACACAACAAAATGCTGTTACCTTGAGTTTTGTGTATTGACACAGATTGATACGGTTTAGGACATAGGGCTTGATGGAAAGCACCCCTGGCTAAGGCACAAGAGCTTGCTCTTTTTGGAAGAAGTCCCTGATGTCATCCTTTTTGATCATGTATAGTTGCCCCATAGTCAGAGTGTGAAGTATATAAGCTGCCTAAGTCTCAGCCTATTATTTTATTATTATGGTTTCCAATGTAATAATATATTGCTTATACATTTGAAACGTATTTGGTTTCAAAAATGTTTTTCTGAAATAGCAACTCCTTTAGATACAATTTTTTAAAATTTTTTTATAATGTTTATTTTCGGGGGAGGGAGAGAGAGAGGGAAACACAGAATCTGAGGCAAGCTTCAGGCTCTCAGCTGTTCAGCACAGAGCCGAATGCAGGACTCGAACCCATGAAATGTGAGGTCATGACCGGAGGCGAAGTCGGACCCTTTACAGACTGAGCCACCTAGGCACCCCTAGATGTAATTTTTTAAATGTCAATTATTAGAATAATTGCTGAGACATGTTTTGGTAGAAGGGACAAGTCCTTAGTGAAACTTACTGCAGTAGCCCCCAAAAATCTTCTTTAAGATTACTTAAGATGAATCAGGATCATAAACGTATAATTGGAAAGATTGGGAAAATATGAAATAGATTTATTGTGCATTCCTCTGCTCAAGTTGCTGAACTTGAGGACGATGTATTTGTGAGTTCTCCCAACCCTTGCAGTGGTAGGCTAACATAGGATTTCAGAGTGTGCTCCTGATCTCAATTTTGGACTCTCCACCCAGATGATACCGGTTGATCTAGGTGCACACCCCAAGGAAAACACAGGTCCGGAAACTGCTTTCATTTCTCTTTTCTCTCATTAATTTGGTACTAAATACACTTAATACCATTGAGTTCTGGGGGGTATAGCAATTACTAATACATATTTTGGGTTTTAGTCATTTTCTTCTATTTTTTCAAAAATATTTATTTAAGTAATCTCTATAACCAACGTTGTGCTCAAAATCATGACCTCCAAGATCAAGACTCGCTTGCTCTTTCAACTGATCTAGTCAGGTGCTCCATTTTCTTCTATTTTTAATGCTCCTAAGAAGATTATTAACTTTTTGAAGGTAGCAGCCATATCTTAATCTATATTATAATTCCTTTTGAACCTAACACAGGACCAATTAATAATTTGTAAGGCAAAAATAATTAACAAATAAATAGCACTCTTTTCAGTACTCAATATCAAAAATATCTAGACTGTATTCACTAGATATTCACTGACAAACTGACAGTCATGCATTTATGGTGTTAATATTATCTATTTTATAAGTAAAATTGCAAGTTTAGGTAATAACTATATATATTGACATAGCTTGTAAATAAGTTGTATTATTTATTGATTATAAAAGGCTCTGTGCTATACTTCACAAAATTTTCTTCAGCTTCTTACTGTGTATTTGTAGTAATTTTTCATATTTATTTTTAAGATTACTTGACATATTTTACTCAGATTACCTAATTATCTCTAAGAAACCTCTGATGATGATATTGATGATCTCATATATGACAGATCCTGGATCATTATTATTTCATTTAGTGGTTGTATATATAGACCAAGAGGGAATCTGAATATTGATTCAGGGAATGACTAGTAACAGTGATTTATGAACAAAGGATCCAGTGCAGTGAGCCAAACATAAGATTGAATCTCATGAGCAACATTGGATTTTTTCTTTTCTGTTTCCCTGGACAATGAATGATTAGTCCATAGTATTATAGATGTTAATGTGAAAACATTCTTTCCAGGACTATTAAGATTCATTGTTAATTATAATTGGAGGAAATACTTAATCTGTTTTAACTTAGAAGTGACTTCTCAGGTATTTTGGTTGCTAACACTTAATCAGTTTAGAATAATTTTTTATTTTAATAGCACCATAAATGAATGAAATTAAGATAGCTTGACTGGAGGTACTAAAAATTTAGTTAACTTTTGGCTATTATAACCTAAGGGATGTTAGTGTTAATAATGTAAACATTTTGAAAATCAACTCATTATTCTCTTGGTATTTTGTCATTTTCACAGTCCCAAAATGCTTCTGTTATTCTTCCATTTTTTGGAAAGATCACAAAACATGAAGCAAGTTTGCCTGCACTACTTAAATTAGTGGCAATAATTGGTTTATTGCCAACACTGGTTTTATAAACATGGGTTTATATCCCAGCACTGGTATTGACTTACTGTCTTTAAACAGGTTAAGTATTCTCATTTGAAGGAAAAATGGAGATAATAATATTTATTTCTTCAAGTTGTTGTGAAGATTTCATGAAGTTATATAGGTAAACTATTTAGACCTAATTATGTGCCAGGCAAGTACAGCTTTTTATTAGAAAGGGTTATTTTAGAACTAGAATGTAATCTCCCAAAGATAAGGAGTTTGGTCTTCTTTGATCCTCAGGAACCAGCACATAATAGATGCTTAGTAAATATTTGTTGAGTGACTAATATAGTGATTAGCAGAAGGATTGGCTTTGTAATTAGCCTTGACTAGAATTCAAGCTCTGCAGAGCACTTGCGTGGGCTCAGTCTGTTAAGTGTAGACTCTCGGTTTTGGCTCAGGTCATGATCTCCCGGTTTGTGAGTTTGAGCCCCACATCAGCCTCTGCACTGATGGTGTAGAACCTGCTTGGGATTGATTCTCTCTCTCCCTCTCTCTGCCCCTCCCCTGCTCAAGTGTGTGCACTCTCTCTCAATGGAAAAGTAACATAAAAAAAAAAAAGAATGAAAAAAAGTTCAAGCTCTGCCACTTGCTAGTTGAATAACTTCGATCAAGTTACTTTTCCTCTCTGGACCTCAGATTTCTGATCTTTATAATATTGATCTAGTAAAGGATTAGTGATATCTGTTCAATATAGCATTTCTTTCGTACATAGTATGCACTCAAGAAATAATTACCGGTTGTAGTACCCATAATTTGTATTTAACTAAAAACTTATATCAGAATTCTAGACTATTAGAAGTTAAAGGTTATAAGGAAATGTCTTAAAGTTGGAGAGAACTGCCATTTAAAAATAGCTTTCCCTGAACGCCTGGGTGGCTCAGTTGGTTAAGTGTCAGACTCTTAATTTTGGCTCAAGTCATGATTTCACTGTTGGTAAGATAGAGCCCCTCCTGGCTCCGTGCTGTCAGCCTGACATCAGGGAGCCTGCTTGGAATCGTCTCTCTTTCCCTCTCTCTTTCCCTCTCTCTGTCCCTCCCCAGCTCGCGCACTTTCTCTGTCTCTCTCAAAAATAAATAAACTTGAAAAAAACTTTCCCTTTCCCCCAAACAGGGAAAAAACTAACTTCTTATATTGTAGGTGGATATTAAAAAAATATATTTAAGATTTTTTTTTGGTAGAAAAGTTGAGGAAGCCATCAACTTTTTGCGATATGTATGGTAATATTTTGAATGGGGCATGTACTTCCGTTTTTTTTTTCTTTTGAGACTTAATTTGCAAGTTTATGTTCAGTCATAAAATGTCCCCTACATTGGTTTGAAAATGACAGCAATTTGTTTTTATTATTTCAACGGGAAGGGTTTTAATGAAGAGAATGGCAGACTGCCCTGCACTGGGCCTCCAGTGTCCACAGTTACAAGCCTCTTTTGCATGCTCAGCATGCCTGGTGGATATTATAGGGGATTGCTTATGTAATTTACTAGGAGCATTCCTGAACTCTTCTCCTTTCTACTCTAAGACCTCTCTTAGAAGAATGTATTTCTTCACAGTGCAGACGTTTCAGTAAAGGGTAAGACCAGTGGTGAAGACCAGTGGTGAATGTTAAGGGGATTTTGGCATAAATAGTTTAATTAAAGTACTCTGGAATTGATACCAGTGTCCACAGAAATGAAATGGAGAAAGAGCATAGTGACTAGTGTTTGGCCACGTGGTTTTAAAATCTCTGTCAGCATTCCCAGCCCCAAACTATCTTTGTGAAGAGAAGGAAAATAAACTTCAATGCAAAAGTACGTTGAATATCTAAAGCTAAAATAAGCTCACTGATTATCGATAGCGAGGGTTTACTTAGACAAGTTACTGAAAGAAAACTCCCAAGAGTGTCGATGTTTTCTCCGATGTTAACAAAAGGGGGAATTCTGGCCTGTCAGGACTGCATATAAGATATTTCTAGAAAGTGAGCACTCTGAATAAGGTTTAAATTGAAATGAATCTGTAATTTATTTTTTATTTTCTAAGCCTTTGCACGGGGGCACAGTGGGGTTAGTATTATCCTTTTTGTTGTTGTTTTGTTGGTTTTGGCAAAATACAGAACAGCTCTCTTTTGCTAGTAAATTCTGTTCCATAATTATTATATTTTTATAGCACAAATAAGAATAGAAAGACTGACTTTGTACAGCTTCCTTTGGCTTTCCTGTAGCACTGACTTACATTTGGCTCATGGAATGAAGCATTAATGTTTCATTGTATACAGCATTAGTGCATAATAACAAGGATGGGTGACTTTGGTAGGTCTGGCATTTAGATGGCATTTTTCTTTCTCTGTTCTCCTCGTGCTTTTAGTCATCCGGGAGTAACATCCAATGGTCTTTGTACCTCAGTGTCCGTGAATAGGAATCAAAGTCAAAGCTTAAAATATGAATCTTTATATTGGCTTTACTCTTAATAGAATATCAACCTTATTAGTTAACTAGTTTTTGAAAATTTGAAATTATCTTTTCCTCTTATTAATTGTCCTTTCATTGATAAGTCATATACAAATTCTTTCTATTTTTGCTAGACAGGCATCATCACATATGAGGTTAAATGTGATTTCCTGGTAATGTAACATAAATACTTGAATATTAAAACTGATTAGAGTATTTTCCAGTTTTGTTGACAGTTTTAAGTATAGGATGTTTCAAACAGCTATTAAATATATACAGGTTACCGTTTGAAAGACTACACCTTACTTACGTTTTAAGTAGTGTATAAAGCATTGAGGAGTATTGAAAGATAAACAGTGCTAAGGCATATTCCTGGAAGTCATTTGTCCAGCTTTGGAAGGTTTAGTAGTAATGATGCTTTAATAGACTTTTTACATAACAGAGTAAGTAGGAGGATATGTAGATCTAAAAAAAATTTTGAGAGAAGTTTTGGTAGCAGTAAGACTAGGATGAAAACAAGATTGTACATTAGAAATGGGTTGGATTTTTTAAATTTTGGTCATAAAAAGCTTAGTTTACCTAGAAATGTTTATGATTTTATTAAGAAATGAACCATTACTTAGCATTAAGTGCACTGTGCCTTTATAGTCACAATTTCTCTCTGTCGTTCTTAGAAAACTGTTTTGTAAAATCTAAGGACAATAGGTTATTATTTTTTTAATGCTTATTTATTTTTGAAAGAGAGAGGAAGTGTGAGCTGGGGAGGGGCAGAGAGAGAAGGAGACACAGAATCTGAAGCAGGCTCCAGGCTCTGACAGCACAGAGCCTGACACAGGGCTCTAACCCATGAACCATGAGATCATGACCTGAGCCAAAGTCAGACCCTTAACCAGTTGAGCCACCCAGGCGCCCCAAGAAAAACTGGTTATTAATATGTAGAATTACTTAATATTTTCTGATTTCTGAAAGGAACTTTAATAGCTTTCTTCTGATTTTGTTCCTTGTTTTTGTTTTGCATTAGAAGCTTTTACTGAGCTTCCTTTGCAGGTAGTTAAAGGGGTTTGAAGGGAGGAGTCTGTTAGCTACATTTATGCCTGTGAATGTCCTTTGGCTCCACTTTGATGAGGAGCAATGCTTTCCTAAGATTAGTTTCACCATGTTTGATTATTTATTCATTCTATCCTTAACTGATTGTGGTGTGTTAAGTATTTCAATTTTCATTAACTTTTTTTAATGGAAGGTTGTTTTTAATTTGGATCACAACAGTAAAATCTTTTGACTTTGTTTTCAGAATTGCATTTAAAGCTTGAGTTTTTGTAAATGATTTTATTTCATGGGAAGTGATTGGATATAGATTGTAGAATGAAAAAAAAATTGATACTGTTTTTATTTATTGCACTGACAGATGGACATAAGCTTTATTTGCATATAGGAAACCATGCTTTTATTGCATTCCAAAACCTGTTTCTGTTTGTTAGAAATAGTCATTTATACTAAGTCTCATAATTGACTACAGTGTAATTTTAGAATTGTGTTTCACATATTCAAACCTTAAAATTGAGTCTCACATTTAAACCTTAAGAATACACTTAAATTTTAGTATCGTTAAAATCTGTTCATGAAATATCTGTCCTGGCCAAAGACCACAAAAGAGGTCTTGGTTGTGTGGTTTCCTCCTTGTCTTTCCCTTACTAGCCGAGGTTTTCCTATCTTGGCAGCTGTTTCCTACAAGGCAGTCATCAGTCTCTGATTTCTTCCTTCCCTTTCTTCCCACAAACAAGGGCTCTTTCAAATAGCAGATGCCCGAAGACAGACTAATCTTGGATCGCTTTAAGGAAGTGGAAATGTGTTCAAGAGTTGTGCTTGTGGACAAGCAGCCTGTATGCATGTCATTGAAATGAAAATACTCATTTACAAGCAGAACTTGGACAGCTAGAGTTCTTTTTGCTCAAATCGGGAGCATTCCAGAGGCTGACTTCATTTTACTTGTACTAATTAACGTGTCTCATCCACACATTAAAATCATTCTAATTGCTTGATCAGATCATTGAACATTATGGAGGATATAAGAAATTGTTCCTTGATTTCGCCTTGCCAGTGTGACGGGTCATGAAATTTTCTGACTTCTCTTTATGCTTTATATAAAATAGCTGGCAATTTTAAGGCAGGTGCTTTGCTACATCAGTTGTAAACCATAGGTTTACTTTTGGTTTTGTCTTTTGAATAGTCTTTGGGAGTTCTGTGTGAAGAAAGAATAGAAGCAGCCAGTCTACACAGTTGTGTCCCATGTTTCACCAGCAGATTAATTTTTGATGTATCATTCTTCTTTTTATATTTTTGGCATTCAGGAGAGGAAGTTTGCTCTTTCCTTTGTTTTTGTCTTATTTCTTTGGACAGAGAATCATCTGAAGTGTTCTCAGAACTGAGTAATACCATTTCTGACCCCCTTTGTCAAGATACCTAAATGTCTTCAGTAGTTTCATAGAGAGCTAAAAAATTGGGCTCTTCTGGGTCATGGAAGGATGTATAGGGAAGCAGTTTCATCTCTGAAATTGTAGGCATGATAAAATAAAATGCTTATTATGGAAATACCTTGCTAATTTCATCTGTGATTTTATGGATCTTTAGATTTAAACACTAGATAATAGCTTCAGATTAATTTTTTACATTCTTTTTTTTTTGTGGTATTTGGTAATGCAATGTAGTGACTTGCAATGTGATAAGTATTCCCAACTGTTTAGAATATGACTGCTTTTCCATTGAAGTTATCTCATAGTGAACTGATAAGAGAATATAGTGAACTGATAAGAGAATATAGTAAACTAATAGAATCATATATGATACATAAAGCATGTAACAAATGCAGAGTAGCTCAGAAAATGTGAAAGTGAGCTCCAGAGTTATCTAGGAATATTTGTTTTCTAAATTTTCTCTATGCTTTAGTGATAGCATCTAAATTATGTAAGAGTTCCTTTTTTATAGCTACAACTTCAGAATAAGGGATGTTCCCCTTATTCCGCTACTCCACTTTTAAAAACTCTTTATCTGCAACAGATTAAGGATAGACTGAGAAAACTTGTATGAGTATTACTTAGAAGAAAGTTACAGGAAGTTAGTATGAAGAAACTGTTATCTCTTTAAAAGAAAATTTTGTAATTTTTCCACCCTCAAGGCAAGACCAGTAGACTGATGTATTTGAGAACTGTCTGCATTTTATGTGTATTGTAAGGCTAGTATTTACTCAAATTCCTCTTGCCACCCTAGAAAGAAGTGAAATACTTCAGTAGAACCTAGCAAAAAACCTGGTCTCATGTGATCCTAGGAACTGAGAAGTACTGATTAAGTCACGCACCTGACATTTTTGTATTCTACCCAGTTGAAGAGCTGAATTCTTAAGGGCCAGTCAGAATTAGACTTGATTCCAGGTTTTATATTCTTTACCCCTCTCCTATTTAAAAAAAATGTGCGACACCTTGGAGATAAAATCATCATGATCTTGAGGTTTTTATTTGGGTCCAGTGAATGGACCAACCTACTCAAGAATATAGGTTTAATCTTTCTAAGTTATATTTTGCTATAAAAAATACGAAAATCTAAAACTTTAAAATGAAATAGTTAAGACTATTAAACTGTTCCCTGTGTGAATAGCTATAGCAATTTGATACGTGGTGTTTAGGAATGTCATTTTGGAATGCCATTATTGTATAAATTAATGTACACCCATGTGTTAAAAATTATATGTCCTTATATAGAAAAATAAACTGCTTAATTATATCTCTAATCTGTCCTGCAAGATAACTGGATAAAATCATAGATAATATTATTGTTGTCATCACTAAACACAAACAAAAACATGTATATATTGATAATGTTTTATTAGAGGCATTATATACTAAAGCTAGTAATTTGATAACAAGACTGATAGGTGGCAAAGAGAGACAGGTATATTTTTCCAGTACAACTTCCTAACCTTTTCAGAGAAAAAAATTGTCATTAGGGATTTATATAACCATTCCGTGAATTCATATGTCATGGTTATCTATAAACGATTTTTGAGCTTAGATCGTTTTATGTTCTTGTAAAGCTCAGATATCCAGTATATAGGACCATCTCTCATTTTGGATATAGAATCAAAAGACATACCATTTATTTTTTTATACTTAGGAGATGAAGAGAGGGAGAGGGGGAGGGAATTGCTGTTTTTATTTTCGCATTTTTTTGTGACGTAGCGGGACCATAAGAGTAAATGATGGATTTGTTTGTTTTTCAGATATGAGGATCAACGATGCAGACTGCTGGGTTCGATGAAGCTGGGCATTTATAACTAGATTCATTAAGGAATACAAAGAAAATATTTAAAGGGATCAATAATGGTGTCTTCTGGTTGCAGAATGCGAAGTCTGTGGTTTGTCATTGTAATCAGCTTCTTACCGAATACAGAAGGTAAGATGCAATTTAAATTTTATTTTTTAAATCTGAGTGAACTTAATTTAAACTCTGCAATCTTGTCTACATAGAAGTGGCTAGAATGAGTTTTATTATTTTAAAAAGTAGCTGTTAAAATATTTCCCGAATGTCAAATTCTTTTTTTGGTAGTTGAATTATTTTCATTACACACAGTTGTAGTACAGAAGAAAGTGCTAGAAGTCTGAATTTATATTTTACATACATTGGTATAATATTATTGTAAATAATCTCGAGAAAAGTAAATGGAAGCTTTGCTTCGTTATATACTTTGCACTGACTGACTAAATTTATTCCAGTAAAATTGAAAGTATTTTGTGTCAACTTTTTTACTTCATTTTTAGTTTGTTTGCTTCTCAAGTGGGGTCATAGCTTAGCTCTAAAACTCTTAAATACATTTTTATTCATATCTTCTAGAAAATGCATTTTTGTGGTGCTTCATTTTGAATTTTATTTATATTTTTTGAAGACGGACCTGATTTTTAAAGAAGTAAATATATTTTTGAGGCTTAATTAATTGAAACAATCATTTATTAATTACTATATGCATTTCCTGGTATCCATTATTTCTTTAGTCTTACATATTATTTCCATGTGAAAATAACACCCTTTTAGGTGCTTTTTACAGAGCAGGTCAGAAGTTAATATGGAGCTAAGATATGTTAATTTTATATCTACTTAGTAGCTGTAGTTAAATATTCAGCGTGAAAATAGATTAGTCTTGTAAAATCTGTGAAGAATACAAAATCTCTGAGAAATGCATAGATTTTATTTGTCCCAATTAAATATTCTTAAAATATTTTAGAATTTTAAAATTGGTTTATATATACTTTTAAGTGATCCTCTTTATATCTATTAACAAAATGATGAGTGGGGAAAAGAGGCATGCTGTCACCTAGAAGCTTATTTTTCCAACATCTTTGTGATGAGATTCAAAGTATTAACATTTGAATTTTGCTGGAAGAATTTTATTTGAATTTTCTTTTTTTCTTGCCCTCCCAGTATATTGACATTACTTAATAATATAATTCAAATAATAACAAATTTAGAAATGTTTTAACAAATTCTATATTCAGAAAGTAAATAATGTTCCTTTGGATTTAAGTCACACTCAAAAGTTACAACAGGGTTAATAATCTATTTTTAGAAGATCCTTCTCTGTGCATCAGAATTGAAAGATACATCAGATCTAACAGTAAAATGTAGTATGTCTGAGTGAACAGTATGGTAATGATAGACAACAAGCAGAACCGAGTTTAATAATATGAATCTCTGGCTTGCATTGTTATGAAAATCTTGTGTATAGTCTATAATTTTGCATCTGCTTTTGGGGGAGGGGGGTGTTAACTGAATTCCTGCTGTTATGTTTGAATGTTTTTATACATTTAAAAAAGATTCCAGGTGTGGACCAATGGCTCATTAGTCCACATAATGAAAAATTTTCCAATCAAGATAGAGACCACTTTGCTAGCACAGTAGCTTCACTCAGCAGGGGGGCTAGCAAAGAGAGACTTTTTCATGAGATACTGCAGTTTTATTTCTAGTGTCACCTATCAGGTCAGGATTCATATCTGCTCTTAAGAGAAATTTCATTTTTGGCGCATCAGGCCAGGGGGTGTTGCTTTTGAAGCAGATCCCTCCTACGGGTAAAAAGAACTTGGGAGGAGCCCTCACTGCTGGCTGTGACAGTACACACAGTTAATGCACACCGTTAGAGTACTGATCGAGCATCACATGGTTTTGTCTTAGAAAAGTTTCACATGACATGATAGTCCTTTATTGCCAGAAAGTAGATAATGTTCTGTGAACACCTATAGAGAAACCCAATCAAAGTTAGATATGAGAACACAGGAAAGGAGTTATAAATTTAACCATTCAGCCATTAAGTTTCTTCAGAGTCCTTTTCACATCTTACCGAGGTGAGCACTTTTTGTGTTAGTTCCTGGATTCTTACAGATAAAACTCAGGTAGAGTTTCCTAGGTGGCTTCTTCCTTTCTTTCCTGAGTGACTACATTGAGCCAGGGGCTTCAGATTCTGAAATGCAGGAGACACGGTTCCAGCTCTTGAGGAGCTCATGGTATTGTGAGGGGCTGGAAACCTCAAGTGCCTATTGGGGCCAAGCACGGGAAGTAACCTGAGTGCAGCAGGCCAGTGGAGGTCTGCAGTAGGGAGGAAAATCCTTGCCAGTGGACCCATGATTGCCATTCCAGTATTTAGCCTGCTTTTGCCTGTCTTCTGGCTTTTCAATAGAAACCAGACCTGGATTTTAAGTAGTAGTACCTAAATAAGATTAAAACAAAACAAAATAAGGCTGTGTATTATATTCAGCCATAGGCCTACCTTTTCAGAGCTTCTAGTTTTCCTCCTCTTTACAATAGTGTTTCACCTTAGTGTATTATTTTAAAGGCCAAACATAATTTTGGATTTATTTTACATCTGTACATGAGAGGTAAATTTCCACATTTGCAAAGACTTACTTGTTTTATATTTAGATGGACATTATAAATATATCGTGTTTTATGTACATATTAAAGAGCAAGCAAAATTAAGTTTTACCATGGTAAAACCTATATAAAGGTTTAATTGTTAGAATTAGCTTATCTCCCTTTATCTCTGTCTCTGTCAACTAGTATTTAAGAATCTGGTCTTACCTATTAAATTTACTTGTCTTTGTGAAGTGAGAACAATGCTTTATTTATTCTTAGAGTCTCCTCTCCCCTATGTATTTTTGAATATTGTTTAGAATTTCCAAATAAAAAGTGATTAGAAAAGATCAGACTTTCAAAATATTTTGTCACTTTTTCTTAGAATTGATTTTATTCTTAGAGAACTAATCTCAGGCCCTTCAAAAATCAGTTTTGTTGAGAAACTGGTGTGCTTTGATTCTTTTGGTCAATTTTTATAAGCAGAGTAACCACTGTGGAATCACGTATCTGTAAGTAGGAAAGTAAATTGAATTTTTGTGTCCTAGAGAATTAAATTATGCTATATAATGGAGCCCTGGCAAGCGTAAGTCAGACATGTGAAGGCTTGCTCAAGTGACAAGTTACAAATAATGGCAGTTCTTCAGCAAACTCAATAAAATGGATTTCAGGTTGAATTCTTTATGCAGTGAGTATTTAGTTAGATTTCATTAGTGAAAATTTTAGTTAGCTTAAATCTCATTGTTGTTTATCCATATTTCAAAAAAAAGTTATGCCTAAATACCAGATATGTGAGACACACCTTTACCTATTCAGTTTACATACATCAAGAAAATTTAAGAATACTGCTGTAGAAATAGTGTCTTACCAATTTTAATTGTACTTTTAATTCTCTAAGCATATTTTATAATGACTTTTGTATAAATGATATCTTACTACAAATGATGTTTGGCTGTAGAGTCTTTTTGCTTAGTTGAGTGGCAGGAAAAAGTAGATCCAGGGGGTAAATATGAAGTAAAAACTATTTTGGGCATATATATATATATATTTCCTTCAGACTACTCTATAATTTGGAAGGAATAATTACTTTTTTCCCAAGGTTAAACTTAAGAAATATTAAAATAACTCAGAAATATATTCATTCATTCTTTTATTCATATACACATATGAGAAAAATGTAAAATTTATATTCATACACACTGTGTCAGCATTACAAGGGCAGCAATCATTTTTGTTTGATTATTTCAGCAATATGCTCAAGTGCCTAGAACAGTGCCTGGTTTATAATAGGTACTTACTTTATATCCATCACATAAAATAACAGAAATCTTTAAAGAGTCATAGTCCTAATAGAGAGAGGATAATAAACAGTTGCAATAACAGAGTGGTAAGTGCCATGATGATCGTATTTACAGAAGCATTGGGATGAAGGGTAGATGGATGAGTGGATATATGTTGGGAAGGGCTTCCAGCTGGAAGTGATGATGCTTGAGCTGACTCAATATGAGTTGAATAAATTATGTAAAGACAGTGGTGAGCGTGGTGGTGGAGAAAAACATCAGTGGAGGACAGCATGGTGTGGAATAAAGTATAATAGTGGATAAAGTATAATAGTGATTCTTGGGAACATCAGAATCACCTAGAGATTCTGAGGTGGGGCCCAAACATTGCATTTCTGACAAATTTGGGGGATGATGCTGATGTTGCTTAGTATCATGCTTAACCATTGTCATATTGTCTTTGTGTGGGTGGGTGAGGTGAGCTGTAGGGGTGCATGGATGTGGATATGAAGTCACATTTTTAAAAGTGTTTTTGAAAAGAAACTATGAAGTCACTGTGATTCAGAAGTAGTAAGAAGTTGATTATTGGGAGTTACTATCTAATCTTTTCATATGGCTTTTTCTTCCTCTGATCAAGCTCCTTGGGCATAATTTTAGGCTCTAAAAAGGGATATTTTTCTCCCTTTCGACAATATACTGAGAAGGAAGAAAAAAAGGAAAAATTGGCTCCAGATTGTAAAAAACAGAACATATTTTCTGTTAAGAGTAAATGTTACATTTTCAGAGCTCCTAAACCCTTTCTTCAATTTGTCTCTTTTCATTGTGATAACCTTGTTCTTTTTCTTGTTGGGAATAACTATATGGCCATTGCTATGAAAATGCTGAATTGACTTACTGTAGGGACTTTAGATTTCCCAGGCTAGCAAAATTGACTACTTTTGTTCATTTCAGTATATTTTTGATTAGTTGAAAGCCAGGAGGTAAATTTTCAGCCAGGTATGTGGAGATTTGGCCGTATGACTCCTATTAAACTTAATGGGAGTCAGAACTCCCATTAAATTAATAGGAATTGTACAGCATATCTGTGTTGGCTGCATTTCAAATGTAACCTTATTTTTTAAATTCACAAATTATGTAAATTAACAGTGGTTTAAAACAATGCATTGTTTTTTTAATAATGATTTTATTTATCTGTTTAGTGCAGATCGGTGTGATTTTACTCCTTGAAAAAGTACCTAACTATATTGCTCTTAAGATACTTTATTGTATTATTAGAGTGTAAGGTAATTTGATTGCAGCAGCTTTCTTCTGCATAGGTAGTGATGTAATTCCATTTTAAAAATATAAATATTAATGCCATTTGCAAATTATATAGTATTGCTTATTTTCTAAAAACCAAATGCCTTATAGTATTATTACCAGGATTCAAGAACAAGGTGTATTTGTTCAGAATATGACTCAAAGTTGAAAAAAAAAGAAAAACTAAACTTAATAGGGAAACACAGGCATTTTACAAAAGTTAGTTTAGAATATACATTTGTCCTGTGTTTACCAATATTAATTGTCAACATATGCTATATTTCATATATTAAAGATTAAATTCCAGTGCTTGATTGCTGAGACTTTCTTCCTACTATTCTTCCCACTCTCTACCCTATTTCATTCTGTTTTGCTTCTTTTCCAGTGTTCGAAAAGGTGTGTTGATTCACAATCTATGTTGATTCACTCATAGTTCTGTTGCTGGTAGGAAAGTGTTATAAATCAGTGTGTCTCACACAACAGCCACCCATTAGACCTCAGTAACATTGTACTGCTTGGCTATTTAATTTTTACAAGCCTCCGTTTTCTAACAGAAAAGACTGTATCAAATGCTAAATAAATAAATCTGTTGTTATGAAATAATACTTTGCTAAAAGAGGTTACGAATTTGCCTATACTGGAGTAAATACTCTTGAAATATTGATTTTATATCCGTATTAGGCATTTATCACAGTTATTGTTATATTTTTGAAAGAATCAATAATGTTATTAAAAGTAGCTTAATTAAAATTACAGGAAGCATGTAAAGCATCTTAATTTTGCCAAACAGTAATTGTGTTAACTGCTTCTGAGTAATTTCACTTTTGATGAATCTTTTGCTCCATTTTTTGAATTAATATACCTTTTCACTTTTTTATATGTTCTATACTTATTTGTGGTATTAGAGAATATGATAATACAAATGATTGAGCACTTCTGAGTATTAATGTGGAACTGGTATGTCTCCAAGAACCGATTTATCTGCCACATTACTAAGGGAATGTTTTACTGAAACATATGCTTGGTACCCTATGGTACTCTTTATTTTCTTTTCACCTCCTGCATGACAGAGAATGACATATGACAGCCGTGCGGTCTACATGTATTAGACATCAATGTGGATTAGCGAATATCTCATGACATCTTTCAACCCTATTCTTGAACTCCTTTTGTCAACTTGACAGAAGTGATTCCAGGAGAATACCTAGCTCCGGCCGTGGGATCTCTTGGCTAAAATGTAAGACTGAAAAGGGAATTCCAAATCAGAGCTTCAGGAAGCAAAAACGACATTTATAATCCCTCCTTATCAGCATGGGACTCTACTGAGTTTGACTTTTATGTCTGCCATTATTCTTGCTTGGAGGGCTTTTCTTTTCTTAAAAGTACTCCCCTCCCTTCTGAGTTTGAATGTAATACGTTCTCATGAGAAGAGATAAAAAATTAAGAAGTTGAGAAGAGCATTTAAAATTGCTCATAATTCTAGGACCTTGATATTACCACAGCACACTTCATTTTTGTTTTATTTCCCAGCATACCTGATATTATGGATAAAACAAAATTATGTATGAAACAAAATTAGTTTTTTCATGTCCATATACTTTTATATTCTGTTTTTTCATTTATATTATCATAACTTGTATTACCATGTTATTATATGTTCAGATAATGGATTTTAACACCAGCATGGTAATTCATCATTTATATGTCAAAAATGACTTAATCCCCTGTCTACTTATTGGCTACACGAACTTAATTTCTTTCAAGTGTAAGTATAGTAAATAATCTATGTAAATCTTTCCTTTCATGTCTGGTTATTTCCTGAGACTAGAAATTTAGAATTTTGATTATTACATCAGGCATGTGGACATCTTCCAAACTGGTTTTGGATGATGTGAATTTTTTTGTATGTTGTTACAGTTTTTCTTATTTTTCAAACTCTATGATATCATTTTGTTGTTTTTATTATAAAAGCATTTGTTTGCCTTATAATTCATTTCATTCTGGTTAATTTTTAGTGAAAAATTTTAAATAGAAGAAATTTATAAAATAACAATCACAAATGTAATAATTATCAGTATTTTACTTCATTTGCTTTTCTTTTTCTTTTTTTACTTTTTGATGCATAGTTATTTTCTTTTGTGAGATCTTTCATTATTTTTATGCTTAAAAGTCCATTTCTAGAGATTGGTTAAATATATATTCACTTGCATTTCCCTGTAGCTCTTAAATGTTTTTATTTAAATTTTTTATGCATTATGAATTGACTTTGTTATTAGTAGAGAGCTCAAAATTTATTTAAGTGAACTAATATTAAGTCATTTGGTGTGAATCAATTTAACAAAGTAGATAAAATTAAGACATACCAATATAAAAGCATAATGGACACTAAGTTCAAAATGAAAAAAGAAAAAGAAATGAATACAACTTATTTCTACACAGATTGAAATATGATTCTGATTCTAGTATGAGTGCTCTTTTCTGCTTACTTTTTTTTGTATCCCCCAGTCTGTTTAGTATAATACTTTTAAGGAATAACATTTTTGTGAGAGAGATGAGTAAAAAACATGATAGCAGTAATTAAAATACCCTATAGTAAAAATAAAGTTTGAATTTTACGAACTGTAAAGTGTCAAGAAACAGAAGTAGTTTTCTGGAAAAAATAGAGGGATTCAGAGATAGCAGAATTTTGTTTTGCATATGGGCTTAATCTAAAAGGGATTAAGTAAAATTCTTATTTGTTTTGTTGGTTATTTATAGAATGCTTCTTACTGTTGTTCTGTAGCTATCTGTGTGTGTGTGTGTTTGTATGTGTGTGTATTAATCGTTAGTTCTTTCTACCCTTCCAGAGTCTTCTTTTTTTCTTTTTTAAATATTTTTATTTATTTCTAGGAGAGAGAGACACACACACACACACACAGTGTGAGCAGGGGAGGGTCAGAGAGAGAGGGAGATACAGACTCTGAAACAGCCTCCCAGTCTGAAACAGGCTCCAGGCTCTGAGCTGGCAGTCAGCACAGAGCCCGACGCGGGGCTCGAACCCACAAACCGCGAGATCATGACGTAAGCGAAAGTCGGACGCTTAACCGGCTAAGCCACCCAGGCGCCCCTCTTTTTTTCTTTTTAGAATTAAAATCTAAACCAGGTGGTAGATCCACCTAATATTTAGCTTTTAATTAGAGGCCATATAATAAGTTTATAACAGTCAGGGACTTCATAACTTAGTCAAATACAATAGAAAGGATGGCTGGGTTTGTTGCTGGTGGTAGTGGGGAGAGAGCAATCTTTCATTTAAAGGCAATTGTTTAAGGAAAGCACTTTTTATAAATTTATTTTTTGTTGTTGTTTTAAGTAGATATGTTGGATATCTGAGTTTGTTTCCAGGCAGAAAGCAAATGGGATCCAGTACAAGGACAGGAAGGCTCATCTAAGAGAGGAGAGTTTGTGTGCATTATGATCAGGGAGAGGATGAGTCAGGAAGAGATGTGTACAGGAAAAGAAGAAATTTAAGGTGATCATGCTGGATGTTTTTAATCGTGTTTATGTAGAACAGTGTTCCTCAAAATTTAATGCACAGGTAAATCACTTGGGGATCTTGTTAAAATGTAGATTATGACTCAATAATCTGGGATGGGCCTCAAGAGTATGCATTTCTAATAAACTCCCTGGTGATGCTGAGGTTACTGGCCTGTGAGAGGACATCTGAATCAAGGAGTTTGGTTATTAAAATGTTTAGTCTAGAAAATCAGATTTTTCATGACAGTGATTTTCTACCAGTGCAAATCAAGGTTTATTTCTAACCTTAACAGCACTGTTGAAATACAGAAAAAACATCATTTTCAGTTTTATAAACTATTTTATTTAAAAAAGGAACTGAGCTATCTGGAAACTTTATTGAACATTTTTGTATTTGGTTATGCTTCTAATCCAATTTTATATGCTTTCGATTGACCTTTATCTGATGATTTGTTTTGAAAAATCCCTGAGTAACAATGCAGCCTGACCCTCTCTCCCTAATACTTCCTTCTTTTCCCCACTGATCTGTCCTACTTTCATTCTGTGTTATATGGAAACATTATTTTTAATTGCATTTTACTACAATATTGCTTTATGACTTAAAGAAATATTATAAAATCACATAATGCAAAGTTGTATATTTCATTAACCTATTTAGAAAAAGTTTATATTTTACTAATTTTTCAAAGTCCACACATTTAAAAAAACTAAGAATTGTCATTTTCACTTTAGCATTAATACCCTGACATGTTAGCCTCAGAAAAGAGTAGAGGACAAGAGTACTGGAACATAAACTGATTATCAAAAACATCTTAAAGATATTTTATCTGCTTAAGGTTATTCAGTGATTTTTCTACTTTGCAGTATTACACATAATCAAAGATTTTTTTTTTAATGTTTTTTTTTTTATTTATTTCTAGGAGAGAGAGAGAGAGAGAGAGACAGCATGAGCAGGGGAGGGTCAGAGAGAGAGGGAGTCACAGACTGAAACAGGCTCCAGGCTCTGAGCTGGCAGTCAGCACAGAGCCTGACGCGGGGCTCGAACCCACGAACCGCGAGATCATGACCTAAGCGAAAGTCGGACGCCTAACCGACTAAGCCACCCAGGCGCCCCTAAAGATTTTATTTATTTTTAGTAGTGGACATAATCTCCTTTTACTTTTCCTGTCAGAGATAGAGATAGATTACTGGTGTGATTTATTTTAGATTTATGATAATACAAATAGCAAATTACATTTATTTCTACATGAAATTTATTAGATTCTTAAGTTTTTAAAGCTGGATGAAAAGTCAGTAAATAGCAGATTTTAAACAAAGAGAGTTTTCTTTAGGTATTGTAGAGGTCTAAGTATTTTTGTTTTTAGTTTTTGGTAGAATTGAAGAATATTACAGACTTCGAATCACAAGTTGGAGATTAGTCGTTATAGAAGTTTTCAGTTTACAACTGTAGAAACTAAGAAAGTCTGCAGAGATCATCTCTTTGCCAAGGTCTACTTCCTGCCAGTCCATTTTTCTTTCTGTAGAACTTGATATATAGCCTCAGATCATTGGCGTATTTTCCTGCCTTATGAGGCTGTCACTCAGGAATATTTAAGATATACTTTAAAATATATTGCTTAACATTGTTGAACTTAATGGTGCTGATTGAAAAAAATAATATATTTTAGCTTTTTAAAACATTACCACTGCAGATTAAAAACAATATTAAGTCATGTTAACTCTGCAACTTTCCAGTGATCTTCAGAAGTTATACAGTTACAAGCCTATATTTTTAAAAATCACAGTTTCTCTTTAGAAGTACAAACTATTGCTAAGAATGATTTACTGCCACAACACTGAAAAACTGAAATATTGCAACAGTAATTTTAACTTCTGCTATACTTAATCAGTTCACACGGATTAGCAGTCACCATTAAAATAGTTGAAGGCATACCTTCAGAACTCCTTCTTCAGGTATGGGGTTTAGACATTATCTTTTCTCTTTTGTTTGCTTACGACAGGAAGCTCATTTAATCCTTCTGCATTGTTTTAGAGTTTAGGCAAATAGAGACTATCCTTGTTAGCTTTCAAAAGCTCTTACTTTTTGTGCATTAATGGCACTCCGGGTACATTCTGTGATCCCTCTTTATTTACTAGAAAGCTTGTCTTTGAGAGCTGTCACTCCTTTCTTTCAACTGTGCTGTTAATTGACTGATAGCGAAAATTGTGTGGAAAACCTTTAGTGACAAAGATTGGATATAGGTGTTACTCTAGTCTACAGGCTGGTGAATCTTTGCTTCTTGATCCCATTTCTATTTGTACTAAAATACTAAATATAGAATGGAAGAACAAAGTACATTTAAAAGCATTCAGAAATGTTAAGCAACAATAAAACTCCGTAACCAGTTAAATGACAGCAGCTGACTATTTGAATTAACTTTGTGTTTGGCTTAATTTGGGGCCCTAATTATTCCTAACTTACGTGAGTAGATTTCAATTATAGTATCCTGCAGGGATTTGTAGCTAAGGCAACTAAAAGAATCATTTTACATAAAGTACTTTTGTTCAACTGATTAGTCAAGTTAAAATGTAATGATGTAAAATTGAAACCCTTCCGACAAGGTCCAAACAAATGTTTCTAGTATTTTGCTAAAAAAAAAAAAAGATTGAACTGAATTTAATTTTAAACAATATTTTGGTCTTTTGGGAAGATTTACTTCATTTTAATGCTGATAAGTATATAAATATGTCTTAAGCTCATGTTTGTTAGTGAAGTAGTAAAACATGAAAGATAAATTTGTCACTGTGGAAACCTTTGTGAACAATATCTGTTTGCTTTATAATTCTTGATATATGATTTTTGACAGCTTCAAATACATAGATTTAGAAGAGAAATATAAATAAATAATTTGAATGACTAGCTCTTCTGTGTTTTGAAATGCATTTCAGTTGAACACAGATCAGGACTCATTTATTGATTTGAAATGCGATATACGAGTAAGCACCAGGACATACAGTATGGTTGACCCTGTGCTACAGTGAGTAGACCACTCAGTCTTTAACTCACACTTCCTAAAGAGTCTTTCTTCCCACTCTCAGAGCCCACCATAATTGTGAACACCTTTACCAAAGTAAACTTACTTTATGGTTGTTTGTGATGGATGCTACTTTGTTTGGTTCCTTACTAATTTATGTTCTGAGGAGAAGTATAAAAAAAGCACTTGCTGGGGCACCTGGATGGCTAAGTCGGTTAAACGTCCGACTCTTCATTTTGGCTCAGGTCACAGTCTCACAGTTCTGAGATTGAGTCCCGCATCAGGCCCTGTGCTGAGCGAGCACAGAGCCTGCTTAAGGAGGATCTATTCACTTCCTTCTCAATCTCTCTCTCTCTCTCCCTCAAAAAAAAAAAAAAGCACTTACTGGCATCAACAGACCATTTTGAGGCTTAACCGTAACATTTCCCTAGAGTCTTAAGGCTGTTTAATATTAGTCTAATATAGTTAATGAAGTTAAAAGCCAGCAGCTCTGTTCTCTTTCTTCTTAGCAGCGTTGTGGTCATCTTTGTTCTCTTGCTCTCTCTCCCGCCCCCTTTTTACCCCTTCTTTCAGTTTTTGAACATGTATTGTATGGTAGTCATTGTCTTTACTTACTTATATATGCATTATTTCCTTTAATCATGTCAGTTCTGTGACCAGTTTGTCACTGAGTAAAACCCAATCTAAAAGACATAGCATAAAATTTAGGGACCTTGAACTTTGACTTCAGAGTGCTCTTACTGCTCCAGACACAAGCTATGGTAACAAGTGTTTCTTAAAAACAATGCCAAGAAATCCATGCTTCCACCTGTTCAGTTCCTATTTTTTCTTTAAGATACATTTCAAAAGCTAGTACCTTTAGGATGTTTTTTTCTGATATAAACAGGAATTTTCTGAATATATAGCAGCACAGTCCAGTAGAGTCAGTCACTAGCCACAAGTGGTTATTGAGCACTTGAATTGTGGCTAATGTGACTGAACACGTACATTTTTATTTTATTTTATATGAATTATTTTATTTTATTTTATTTTTTTAATGTTTTATTTATTTCTAGGAGAGAGAGAGAGACAGCGTGAGCAGGGGAGGGTCAGAGAGAGAGGGAGTCACAGATTGAAACAGGCTCCAGGCTCTGAGCCGGCAGTCAGCACAGAGCCCGACGCGGGGCTCAAACCCACGAACCGCGAGATCATGACCTAAGCGAAAGTCGGACGCTTAACCGACTAAGCCACCCAGGCGCCCCATATATATGAATTATTTTAAATTTAAATAGCCACAGGTGGATAGAGCAGTTTGTAGGTACTTTAGTTTTCTTTGTTCACTTACGGCTTTTAAGTGGGGGGAGGGTCACCTCCTATACCTCTTTTATATGTTTTAGTAAATTCCTTGAGGTCAGGGAAAGGATTTTACCTATTTCTATATTTTTCATAGTGCTATGGTGCTTAGAAAAATATCTGAACTAGTTGAGAAATGCATTTAAGGTACGTTAGTACCAAAGCAGTGTTTTAAATATTTATTCATGGTATAGCAGTTTCACTGTCCCCCAAAAGCAATGTGATGAGTTTGTGATTATCAAAAACAAATACAGTATAGCTGTATGCATAGAATGTAGCATGCAGGATGGGGGAGTCTTTGGGATTAACAGCTGAGTTTAAGTATACTTTCAAATTTAATGGTAGCAAACCCTAGTTGCTGACTGCAGCCTTAGTTCTTACATGATTTTGATAGTTCTTTAAATTATCTGGATGGTAATAACCTACATCTAGGTTAGCTAATTGTTGATTTCTGTTCTCTAATAGAGCTTCTTTCTTGAAATCCCGTGATGAACCCAGTGGATATTGTCATTTGCTTTCTATAGTTTGAAAAAATGCTTTGGAGGATAAGTAATTATGAAGGCATCAGATTACTATGATAAGTAATGAATATCTCTCTAGTCATTTAGGAAATCTTATGATTTTGGCTCATGAATTTCTTCTTTTAGTAACTAGAAAATTATTTAATTTTAGTGTAGCTATAAGAAGGAGGGAATTTTATTTTTATAATAGATAATGGGGTTTAGTTATGACATTTTACATAGACTTCTACATCACATTTGAAAATTATTACTTTTTTGGTTAATACGTTCTTAATTATTATTAAAGAGTTTATAGCTTACAATGTTACAATTGATGGCTTTCCTGGGGAAAGTTTCATAAAATGCCTTTTAATTACATATGTCTATATGTTTATATATACATGTATATTTTTACATATGTATGTGTGTATGTATATGTTGATGTGTATGTATATGTGTGTGCATACATATATGACATTCAAATTTCTTTAATTTTTTTCTGTTTTGTTGAAAAATAATTGACATATATTACCTCCAAGTTTTAGTTGTATAGCTTGGTGGTTTGATTTACATATATTGTGAAATGATTATCATAGTAGGTTCAGCTAACACCCATCTTTTCATATAGATGCAGTAAAAAAAAAAATCTTGCTATGAGAACTCTTAGGATTTAGTAGCAGCTCCCCTATATATCATACAGCAATGTTAGCTATAGTGTTGTACATTACCAAAATTTATTATTCCCTCTTTATTTAAATAGCATTTGCAAATGGAATTCTGATTTAACATGCTGTCTGTATCTATCTCCCTATTCTGTCTCTCTAATGGAGAAAAATGACAAATTGTCTATTTAGTAGGAATTCGGGTAAATCCACAGTGCAACCAGAGTAAGTATTTTTTGTATTCATTACTTTTGAAAAAGAAAGCATTTCACTTAGAATGGTGAATTTAAAATACTATATTCTGGACTTCTGTTAAGTACTTGGTAATTAAAAGGTTTGCTCAGGGAACTTAAGTTTTTATTGACATGCTCAGCATTGATTTGAGGTTTCTGGAGTGCTAGTTTCTGAGCCTCACATCTAATAGTTTATTACCACCTCTTGTTTTATAACAATAATGGTGCCTCTCAGATTGAAGCATTATTTTATCAACTTCATTTCTGAATGATTTATATTTATTTTAGCAAGTCTCAGTCAGCTCATTCTTAAAATGAATGTTTGGCATCACTGAAAATAATTGAAAAGAATGTGTTGCCATTTCATACGGCAAATACAAGAATAGGATTCCAGAAATGCTTGAGCTGTGGCTGCATTATTAGAACAAATGAATAATCCTCCAGGTGACTACCTGCAAGGAGAGGGTATAGTTTATGATGGGGAGAGATATTTTGGAGTATAATTTGGTATACATGTGGGAAAAAATAGCAAACTTTGTAAATATAGTTCATATATGTCATTTAAATATGAAGGGAATAAGAAAACAGTCTAAAATTCGTAATTTGCTGAATGTAGCATTTGGCTTAATTATCTTTATATAGTAGTTTTGCAAGCTATGATCATATGAAAATATCTGAAAATAGACCTGCATGGAGTTAGATTCAGATTTCTCTGTACTTTTTATTTAACATTTGTAAGTGAATATTCAATTTACCATGCTGTCTCTGTGTGTCGGTCTGTCTTCCTTGCTTGCTTTTGTTCTTTTTATGTCAATTTAGAAAAAAAAAGTAGTAAATTTTGTATTTAGTAGAAATATGTACTGCATATTTTTGGCAGCTGAGGAGTACTGCACAATATAAATTAAGATACGTAGTGAATTTTTCACAACTTCATTAAGGTATTTTTCTTACCTGTGCTTAAGGACATTTTATTGGTATTTATTCTGCATGATGATCTGATACTTAAATTTTACTCTATACATTTCAGGGTTTTTTTTGTTGGTGTACTACTTGAAAAAAGTACCCAACTGCCAATCCATTCCAAGAGTGAAGAAAGTAGATCCAGCAATCCAGCTGGTCCAGAGGAGAGAAGGTCTAGTTGGTGCATAAAAAATTCATGTCAGCATTTCGATGCTGCATTCTTTTGGGGGTATCTGTTATCACTGAATAGGAACCTGTTTCAAATTGACAGGCAGACAGAATGTTGTGCTGAATGTGTAAATTGGAATGATCACATCTAGCAGTTCCTTTCACCAGGTGCCGGCTTGGAGCTCCGTTCTGCACTAATGTCGAGAGAGTGCCAGGAATAGTTCTAATTTGCTAATTATCCCTCATCTTTTCCAATGTCTAGTTTTTTTAGTAAACAGCTTGCCCAGGTGTTTTTAGGAATGCCTAGCAGGACAATGCAAGACTGCAGGTGCTTATGTGGCAAGAAGATGCCATACAGAACACTGAAAACATCTATATCCATCTGTGTAAAAAAGATTATTGCTTTCAAGGGTTTTACTCTCTAATGTACTGAAAACAATAGTTGACAGTATTTTGTTGGCCCTGAGATACTGTGAAAGCAAAAAAGTGGGGGTTGGTGTTTTTAAGAATGCTAGAACACTTAATTAGGCTTTGAGTCTCTTTAAAAAATTTTGTGATCTACAACCTGTGTGGATACACAGTGAGGTTTTCAAAAATTGTAAAACTGAAGGCAAGTCAACTATTAATCAAAGCATAGTAAAGATGAGTTCTTTTGTTTCTTCCGGCTTTTTGATCTTAGTTTACTACTACATGATACCATTGTGGAGTTTTTCTGTCTTTTTCAGGAAATTCTTATACAATCTAGTACTGTGAGGTTTAAAACCAAAATTTAGAATTTTTTATGCTTTATGAATTTATGTCACAAGTTGTTTTCTAAGTACTGCTCAAATTAATGTGTGCTTGAAGCATTTATAATAGTGTTACTTTTTTGAAATTTAATGACTTGAGTCACAAAGCTGTCCTTTAATTATTTCTGTTAATTGTGTTTCCTTGACAGAAACATTCTTCTTAAAGAGTTTGTGATCTGTCTTTTGCCTGTCCTGTGGGCAGTGAGTTTTCTTAATAAATTTCCTACTGGAGATTGCTTTTTTATTTTCTTTTTTTCTAGTCATTTTTCATTATGGTAAGATAGTGAAGTGCTAAGTGCTCTAAGTATGAAGATTTTGTGAAGTTCCCTCTAGTTTGCCTAGGACTGTGAAAGTTGTTGTGGCATTTTGACAGCCAGTCACATTGCAGTGATACTGCTGAACACTTCACAGGATTTATCCTGTCAGCTTTGATTCAGGATTAGACATTATTGTCTTTTGTATTGATTTGGTCTCTGTTTTCTTTCATTGACATATCCTGTAGTGAAATTACATTCATACTAGAGTTTCCCGTGAGAGTGAGAACACATATATATACATATATATGTATATATATTTTTTCAAAGGCAGCAAATTTTCGTGTAAAGTCGGTTGGTTCAGATCCTGACTCTTACTTAGCAGCTATGTGAGTTTAACTTAAGCCTGCATTTTCTTATTTGTTATAAAATTGGCAAAATGCCTACTTTTTGGAATTGTTGACGCTTAGAAATGAGATGTTTAAAAAAATCATTTATTTGTCAGTAATTATTGAACACCTGGCAAGTGCTAGGAATGTGCTGTGTGCTAGGCAAGGCTTTTGCCTTTAATGGACTGAACAATAATTATAGTATTTTACAATGTCTACGAGGGAACTAGAGAGAGGTGCATGGGGCACACCCAGCTGAAACTGGGTATGTTCAGAAACGTTTCCTGGCTGAGATACTTGAATGAATAAGAACTGGGCAGCTAAAGAGAATGAGGCATTCCAGGAGAGGGACTAGGATGTGCACGAGCATTGCCACTAAAAATTGTGGGCAATTGTAGGTGGTCAATGCACGTGCAAGGTCGGGGGTAGGGTGGTGACAAAAGATAGCGCTGGATGGAGATAGATATAGGACAGGTCATATGAAAGAGTTTAGGATTTTATCATGTTGGTAATAGGATAATTACTAAATAATTTAAAAGGTGATTATAGATTTTTATTCCAGAAATATTTATTTGGGTCAGATGGGGTTGACTGTTGAAAGCAGAGAGAGAAAATGTTGAACCAGTTCCTTTGGGGCCAGGCAGTTAACATAGAAAAGTGAAGCAGGCAAAGTATAAAGAAATAAAACAAAACTAGAAAAATGCCTGCTTGTCTAACGTGGACAGATGCTACTCAGCTCCAGGTGATTATTTAGTAATTTTTTTAATATTTTGTCAATGGAAGATATTGTCAGTTATTCTGATTTTTTTCACCCAACAGAAGTCAGAAATTGATTTTTTTTAAGATTTCTTTTTTTAAGCAATCTGTGCACTCAACATGGGGCTCGAACCTGTGACTCTGAGATCAAGATTCACAGCTGTTCAGACTGAGCCATCCAGGCACCCCAGAAATTGATTTTGAATGAAGTATCTCCACAGTTTGATACATTGGCAACTAATTCAGAACACAGATTCAAACACAGTGGGGGAGACAAATGGAATCTACCTGTGAGTAGGGATTATCTTGTTGTCTGCCCATTTCTACCGTCTTTTAACTAAGACATCTAGATGAGAAAGAATGAGAGACTGGAAAAAATTGCAGTGAGGTCAGATAAAAAAGAATGAGTTGATGAGATTTTAGAGGTAGAGTAAAAAGGTGAATTGATGGGTTTTGGTAAATCATTGATAAGGGATAGGGTGATTTATTCAGGTTTATTGGTGGTAAGGAAGTGGTACTAATAGATGTTTGGTAATAAAATAAACTGGGCTCTCACAGGGATTCAGGAGGATTCATACTGCCTGGTTTGCCCTATGGAGGTTGAAAGAGGCAAGGAACTGGTCATATCCAACATAGATCCAAGATCTCTGGAGCAAGAGGAGTTTTAGGGACTCTGTTTACTTGTCCTGGGTTCCCTTTGCATCTGCTTGATCTTCTCCCAGATCCCAGGATACTCACTGGCTTTTTTTCCTCTCTACTCTTTTTCTTATTTTTTCCCCTTTGCATTGCCCATGGTTTCTCCTCCCTCACAGTTTTATCTAAGGATGATGTTAGTGTACTCCACCCATCCTTGTTCTACCTTGACAGCTTTAGCTCTTTGTCTTAACTCCGGAATTGCCCAAGTTTCCTAATTGAGATTCCTGAGAAAGAGAGAAACTCATGGGCCTCACTCCTTTTGTATGAAGTCAGGTCATACACTGCTGTTGGCATCTGACTGCCTCTGCGTTGAGGAACCAAGTTGTTTTCAATCAACTGTGTCTGGTTGCTGGTATGATCTCATAGTCAGATTGGCTTTGCCTTCTCAGCAGTGCTTATAAGCAGAGCATTTTTAGTTAGCATGAACTGAGTGCCTGCAGATATGGCAATTAGTATTCAGGTATAGTGAGTGATGAATGTGAGGAGTCACAGTGGATCATGAATTCACTAAGATGATAAAATATAAAAAGAAAAGTGGATTTGATTGGTAATTTGTGTGATCAGTTTAATGAAGTTGCTGCCATTAAAAACATAATAATAGTAAGCTCAGACTTAGATAAATGTGTAAGTGAAGCATACAAACAGAATTAAAAATACATTATTAGGGCTTGAATATTTATGATTTATAATAACCATATAACATGAAGCTTGCCTTAATCATTAAATAATAAATATGAGTAAAGTTTGGAAAGCTTTTATTGTAGGTATACAGAAACTGCTAGCTTTTAATTTCTCTAATTTGTACTTTTAATTTAAACCTAAAAACAATGGCTGTCCTTTGGGTCTTCCTAGATATCAAAGACTGAACTAGATCTTTTCTCTTCATTGTCCTAGATAATGCTATGAACAGCTCTATGGGGTTTGTATTATTTCTTAAATTTTGTACCTGAGGAAAGTTAGGTACAGATAGGTGACTTAGGCAGCATTAAATCAATAGTAAATGCAGAGACGAGATTAATTTGTCCAAGGACTGTCTGACACAACATTCTTGATGATTTTAAATTTGCATAATAATGAAAATCCACTTGCATTTTCAGTTTTGGAGTGTTTCTAGATGTACATAGTGTGGTGTCTATGATTTAGCTATTTGTAATTTAAGCAATGCATATGTATAAAAAGGAAATGACTTTTAAAAAGTTCATTAATGTACATGTACTCTACACATTCAGGCTAGGTCTGTTTGATGCCAGACAGCCTATTGAGAAAGTGAGAGATGTAGTCATTCAACATATGCTTTTTGTCTCTGGTGCCAGACATCTTACTTAGCTTTATTTTTTAACTGCGTTGACTACGTATTTTGGCATTGTGTCGACACATCAGTAGAAAAGCCTCTATCAGCCCACAGATGGTTTCTTTTGGTGGCAGTTCTTCTCACAAATTCACTATCCATTGACAGCTTCTATGCGGAGGGTTCTGTTCCTAATCAATACATAACAGTTGAAAGATTATATTGTGATTTGAACGTGCCACTATTTTTTTAGTTTAAATTTGTCGGTTCTTGGTATATAACAGTATTTAAATAAGTAATTGAATAAATCAATGCAGTTTTTAAAACCATTTTGTGACTTTTTAGAGGAAATTTTCTAGGCTGTATACTGTCAATACAACCATCACCTGTTAGAAGAATTATTTTTGTGCTTTTATAGCAATTAATCTTCACTCTCAATACTGTCACTTAAACCCTCATTATTATATTGATATTTTGAGAAGTGGCCCTTAACAATGTATGGGAATGGTAAAATATTTTATCTCAAATGGAAATTAAAATTAGTGGATAGTTTGCAATAGGGGGATAAGGAAATCTAAAGATAATGACTGACAACATTTGAATTTCCAGAGATGAACCTGGATCAGAGAGGATGCAAGGTAAATGTTACAGTATTCTAGCTCTGAGGTACAAGCAGTTAGTTCTAGCCATTGAAACCTACAGTCACTCTCCCAGGTTAAGTGATGTGGTTTAAATGAGGCTACATGTGGAAATTTGAAAGTCTGTATGTGTTAGAATAGGGAAAGCCAGACCTAATGACATTTAGGACATAGAACTAATGCCATTGAGCCAAGAGTACTCTACTCCTTGACTCTGTTTATTCATAGAGTTATTTGTTATTTCATTCAGCAAATGATGTATTTATTGAGTTACTACTATGTGCAGGTTTGTGTGTGTGTGTGTGTGTGTGTGTGTGTGTATTTAGGTGTATATGTGATATGAGCTGAAACCAAGAAGAATGAACATCATTATACCAATTCCCATTAACTTTCTCTTAAGGCAGAAACAAATGTATTATGAAAATATTTAGAGATAAGACTTAATACTGTATATTCCCAATCTTTGCTGTCTTTTATAACATGATATATTCTCACCTTTGTAGAGATTCAGCTTGAATTAGAGCAGAGTCAGTATTTTAGTTAGCATCCTTATTTTTTAAATTATAAGAATTGGGGATGATTACTTACATTGGGTAAGTTGGCCCCCTTTAAAAATGATAGCAAATGTACAAAGACCTGAAGAAAAATCATTTACAAAACGTAAAAAGTACATGAAATGAACTGTAGACACATTTAACATCCTCCCTCTCCCATGTAACAGAGAGTAAGTGTGCTGTTTGTTATTTAGAGTGCTTATTTTCTATTGAATATGGCTTATTTTCAGCTTGCTATGGAGTTTTTATTTTAACATGCCATGGGGCTTATAGTCATAAAGTGTATTGTCATTTATATTTTTAACATTGGAAAATGTTGATTGAATAGTTTTGCTGTGTACACCTCTATGAAGTTAATTGTGCAGAATTTAAGTAATTATGATCATTCAGATTTTAATAGTAATTATGTAAGAAGGATTGAGAAGATGCAACCAATAAAAATTGAAAATAACAGTTTAAGACAAGAAGTAAATTATAGTGACTGTGTTTTACAGTATTTTAATAATCTGAGCATCACGTAATTTTAAAACATTTGCCACTTTAATTCTGATATGATTGTGTATAAATGTTCTTTAAGTTTTATGAAAGAAATTATGTTGTTTAAATCATTTGTGTCAATTCAGCGGTATTACTTTCATCTCTAATGTGTAGTATATTTTTTAAATGTTTATTTATTTTGAGAATAGAGAGAGAGCAGAGAGGAGCAGAGAGAGAAAGAGAGAGAAACAGAAAATCCCAAACAGGCTCTGTGCTGTCAGCCCAGAGCCAACTTGGGGCTCTAACTCATGAACTGTGAGATCATAATCTGAGCCGAAATTGAGTCTGACACTCAACCAACTGAGCCACCCAGGTGCCCTTGTGTAGTTTTTTTAAATATTTCGTTCTTCAACCTCTACATGGTTTGAAATTCTCTTAAATAAAAATAAGTAAGAAATATTATTTGATAAATGCTCATTTGTGCGTGTGTGTTTGTGTGTGCATGTGTGGTTTGGTTATCTGAACTGTAATATTGTGTGAGGCTTTAAAAATCTATAGTAAATATTTTAATGACTTTATTGAATTCTTAGCAAATTTAAACATCATAAAAAATTAGAAAGAAAAAAGGATTTGAAATCCTGGTATCAAGAAACTAACGTTTTCTTGGAACATCTCTTAGTGAATTTTTTTAAATTAAAAAAACATTTGGTTTTCTATATAAACTTACCTTAGACATTTTTTAGTGTATATTAACATGTTAAATGTATAATATCTCTAGCAAATTTTATAATCACATATTGTATGGTTTCAGCTACTTAGGTCTGTGTTAGCTAGAAACATGTCCCATGGTAACATGAAACAAGAAGTGCTTTGGGGGGAAAAATTCTAGGAATCCAAAATTTGGGTTCTTGGTCTAACTTGGAGTCTAGTAGTTCATTTTTCTGGACCAAATTTCCCAATATCAAAAGTTAACAAGTTAATTTGAGAGGAGGCCAGTATCTATGCTGACTCTAAACTTTGAAATGAAGTTAAGTGTACTACAGCAATATATTTGTTTTTAACTTTAAAAATGTGTTTGCCTTTAGTATACCTTTTATCACTAATGTTTTTGATTATGTTGTATAATACCACTTTTAGCATGTGATAGTTGGTGGTTCCTTTTTTTCTTTTTTAAATTTGTTAATGTGTATTTATTTTTGAGAGAGAGAGAGTGTGTGTGTGTGTGTGTGTGTGTGTGTGTGTGTGTGTGTGAGTAGGGGAGGGGCAGAGAGAGAGAGAGAGAGAGAGAGAGAGAGAGAGACCGAGAGAGAGGAAACACAGAATCCATAGCAGGCTCCAGGCTCTGAGATGTCAGCTTAGAGCCCAGTGCGGGGCTCAAACTCATGAACCACGAGATCATGACCTGAGCCAAAGTTGGACTCTTAACCAGCTGAACCACCCAAGTGCTAAACCACCCCAAGTGATAGGTGGTGGTTCTTAAGCATAGTTATCTTTCTGTTGCCTAACTCATTTTCATTACATGGCCTCATTTATTTTAGACCCTGTGCACACCTCACTGGCATTTTAGTAGGATGATAATGTATTTTACTGTAGTTCATTTTGCAAAGATTTTAATGTTTTCAATAATATTAAATCAGTTAAACGTATCTACCACTTGATAGAGGTGTTAGAATGTCATGGCAAGGTGTTGCTATGCACTGTTGCCCAGAGAAATAAAAATTTTATTGATTTATATTTTATGTATTTTACTTTATATTTTATCAATTCTCTCAGTATCACTTAAAATGCCTTTTAACATTTGATATTGTTCTTTATCAACAAACCTATGAATGTGTTTAATTTAGACCTTGAACATTTTCTGTTATGTGGTATTTTGTCATAAAAGAATTTCGACTTAGTATTTTTGTCTTACATTGGTCTATTTATGTACAGTTTTGTCATTATTGAGTATAGCAGAAGGCAGCTTGTGAACAAAGAAATCTTATGTTCATCCTGGAATTTCATTTCACTTGCCAAAGTTAAAACTAGCAAAGTTTGTAAATTGAGAAAATTAATAATATATACTCATTATATACCATGTTAGTTATCAAGGAATTTAGAAAAAAGGGAGGCTAAAGTGAATGAGAGAGAAAAAGCTTTCTGTTTTGAAAAGTTGATATTTTTAAGGATAGGTTAACCATGTTTTTACATTATCCCTGTTGGTAATGCACCAAAAAAACCCCAAAAAACGAAGACCATCAACTGATCCATAATGAGCCAACCCCTTTAGCAACTCTTGCTTCCCTTTTGTTACTAATTTTTTAACTTTATTTTAGACACTTAGTAGCTTCTTTTTTAAAAAAAATAATGTTATTTATTTATTTATTTATTTCTGAGAGAGATTGAGAGAGTGTGTGTGTATGAGCAGGGGAGGGTCAGGGAGAGAGGGAGACACAGAATCCAAAGCAGGCTTCAGGCTCTGAGCTAGCTGTCAGCACAGAGCCCAATGCGGGGCTCGAACCCAAGAACCGTGAGATCATGACCTGAGCCGAAGTCGGGCGCTTAACGAATTTAGCCACCCAGGCGCCCCGACACTTAGTAGCTTCTATCAACTTTTAAAAAAATCTTCCTCTGGGATTCACTACTCCTCTCTGACAGCATCTAGGTAACTAGTCTTTTCAAGAAATAGATCTTGATTGAAAAGTAGTTTTACTTAGCTTTATTCTAACTTTAGGAGGGCAGGGATTGTGTCTTTTGCCGGTGTGGTTCCTGGACCTCAGGAAAATGCAAGGGACAACAAATATTTTTTAAATGAATAAATATTTGGTGAATGACTAGATGAATGAATGAGTTTCCAGGCAGATGACTATCTTAACAGAACGTGAGTAAGTCTTTTTTCCTTTTTCTTTTCTTTCTTTCTTTCTTTTTTTTTTTTTTGGACTGGATTCACTATTTTAATTTTTTAATGTTTGTTTATTTTTGAGGGAGAGACAGAGTGTGAGTGGGGCTGGGGCAGAGAGAGAGGGAGACAAAGAATCCAAAGCAGGCTCCAGACTCTGAGCTATCAGCACAGAGCCTGATGCAGGGCTCAAACTCACTAACCGTGAGATCATGACATGAGCTGAAGTCGGACGCTTAACCAACTGAACCACCCAGGTGCCCCTGGATTCACCTTTTATAAACTCTAGAGAAAGAATATTAATTTTTCATAGCACTTTTATTCTTTGACCAAACAAGTGTACTTACCACTTTTTACATCTACTGATGTCTCCCATGCAATTAGGACTGTGTATGACATAAAGGAGATTCTAAATGAATATTTGTTGGAGGAATGAATGATTCCTTCTCTATTCACACTATTATAAAAAAGAAAAAAACAAAAAAAGGCAGACCTTGTAGACTTTGTTTTAGCGGGAAAATTTTCCATGAAACCAAATAACATAAAATGATGCTGGTTTGTAAGTACTCAATCTTTGTCTCTCTCTCTCTCTCTCTCTCTCTCACACACACACACACACACACACACACTCACACACACACACACACACACACAGAGCAATCATTGGAAGACTGGAAATAAGATTTTTAGTATTGCAATTTCTCATCTATAATATTCTATACAGATTTTTATAAAGATAAGGGGCTTCCATTTTATGGGAGTTTTTAATAGTGCAGTTAATTTAGATGATTTGTGACCGACAGTTGGAGACAGCTGGTGTCAGAACAAGAATTAGAAACTGTTTGGTATGATTCCCAGGCTATTGATCTTTCCCCTGCAGTAGGTTTGCTTCCTTTATGGTTTTAGGCTCTGTTCACTTGAACTGAGAATGGACAGCTCCTGTCGCTCTTCATATTGTATTGCAAGCTTTTGAAGTATCCAAACCATAGTAACTGTTGGATGTGACTGAGTAGTTGCTTGGTCATAGTATTTTCCTGTTGCCTCCTAAGTACTCCTTTGTGCCCAAGGAGCGTGGGCTTTTAAATGATAGTCCCAGAAAGAATCTTCCCCTAGGAACTGGAAAAATCATCTGAAACCATGTTTGCCAAACTTTCCTCCAGTCCTTCCACCGTCCCCCCAAGAATGTGACAGCCCTAAACAACAGTGGCTTTCTCACGTGATGATTCTTAAGTTGCTCAGAGTGGATTGTAGTGAGCAAATGGAAAGATAGCAGGTTGGGTGGGGTGGGGGTATCTCAGTCTCTTGATATTATTTACAGTTGGTTTGGTGTAAAATGAGATTTAAGTATTCATATTAGAGCCAATTAACAGGCAAGCCCAAGAAACGTGGAATGGTGTATTGAGAGCCTGCTATGGAATGAAGTCAAGCATGTTTTCTCACACAAAAAGATACCTGGCTTAGTTATATACATTGTATATAAAATAAATAGAGAAGTTGTCTGAGAAGATTAGAAGTTAATACATTTGTCCCAAACTTATTAAATTATGTGTCACAAGTATCAAATTACCTCCAGACTTGTAGATCCTTAAACTGGGAATTAAATTTATCTGGATAGCTGTAGATATTTTATTTTTAAACTGTTTTAAGTATTTATAGAAACAATGGTAGAAAGTAATTGTAATTTTCTGACATAAGTAGCAATCTATTGTGGAGGAAGAGCTAAAAATGTTGGAATTAAATTTTTATTCATTAAACATCACTAAAACTGTGGAAACCTACATTTTCAGCATTTCAGGTCTTTTAATTCTATATTTAGTGTGCACTTATTTACATGGGTTAACAATGATAATGACAGTAGTCATAAACATTCCAAAATATGAAGTTGTCACATATATTTCATGGCTTAATTTCATATATCGTTCTAAGAATAAGATTTTCAGTGTAGGTTTCAGAACTATCAAATATCAAGATTTTGTTATATGCAAAATTAGTTACCAAGTGATGTGTCTGAAGGAAGCATATCACTTGGCAAATGTACATATTTAGTGAGGCCCTCCTTTTAATTTGGAAGAAATTGAGTATGTTTCCAATAGCATTGAGACAGTGTATAGAAAAAAATCTGTTTCCTTTTTCTCCAAATAGCAGTCGTTGACATAAATACCATATTGCACAAGAAAATGAATCAGCCAATGTGTGATTAAGATTAAAATTATATGTAATTAAGAGTGTCTGGCTCTTAACTTAGGCTCAAGTCATGATTTCTTGATTCGTGGGTTCAAGCCCTGCATTGGGCTCTGCATTGGCACTATGAAGCCTGGTTGGGATTCTCTCTCTCTCCCACTCTGTCTCTGCCCCTCCCACCTTGTGTTCTCTGACTCTCTCAAAATATGTAAAAAGATACTTTTAATAAAAAATTATATTTACATGATTACTACATGGTTTCTATGAATTTGACAACCTTATTTGCATTTATTAAAATGAACTATAAATATACAGTGAAGTAGTAAATTTAGATTTTCTCATCTTCCTGGATTTGCTTGTCCATTTTACTTTATTTCTAAAACTTGTGAAAACTCCCATATACTGCTTTGCAGGTAACAGATTCTTCATATGTGTTAGTATCTCTACCCTTTTTCTCTGCTTACTATTTATTCTAAACAAACAGGCTTAACTATTTTAAGGGGATAATTTAGCTAACACGTTCCATTGTATCTCAGCATTCTATATATATATATATTTCTAAAACTGTAACCTTATTTTTTCCAAAATTTTAATTTAACAGTGGACAAAAACAGTGTTTGAAGCACTGGCCAACATTTTTTCCCGTTATTTCAATGCCGTCGTTCACTTCTGACTTATTAGCTAAATAAGATACATTGAAATATTGAGAGTTAGTGAGCAAGCCATATTTGATTCCCTAATTAGACTTTTACTGAGGCAAAGATAAATGTGAAGTATTAAAACTGGAAGCATTTTAGCAGCTTTACTACATTGCAGCTATTTTTTTTTTCATCACTTTTATTTGGGGATGTGGAATGTTCACATGGTATCTTACTTGAACAATTATAATTTCTTTAACTTTCTCTCCTTTCTTCCAATATGAAGAGATCACTGTCCTCCAAGCACCGTAGATTAAGAGCTACCTGTTCTAGGAAGTAATCTCTAATTGTTCCTAGTTTCTTATATTTCCTCAATTGTGAGGTTAGTAGTTTTAGCTACTAGTTTCGAGCCAGTAATTCGTTTCTTCTAAGAAACACCCAGGGAAGGGAAGTGATCTTTGTAAGTAACGTTTGTATGCCCCACAGACAGTACGGAGAAGAGAACTCTCAGGGAGACTGTTAATCACCCTAAAGGGAAGGAGAGAGGGTTACATCATGACTTCCCATGAAAACTTAATTATTTTAAGGGACATTGAAAATTTTGCTTGACATAACTTTATATAAAATGTTCTATATAGATTGTGAAATTCAAAAGGAAAACAGTTGGTATTTCTTTAAAGTTCAGAAAGGTAAAAGTGATACCACTTTTGGAATAAGAGATGAACAATTTACTGGGCATTTTCTGTTTGCTGGAGATTTTTTATGCTAATAGTCATAAAATGTGGATCTTATTCTCTATACTGTTTAGATTAGGGAATAAAAGGGTCTAAAAGTATTTTGATAATTTAATATCCAAGATCCCATAGTTTTTAAGTTAGTGAGAGCCAGATCCAGACTTTTGCTGCAGAGTCCATGTTCTTACAGTTAAGGCATTCTGAGCTTAGAGGCATAGGGAAGAATGTTAACATTTAATACCCTTGCCTTCCTTCTGTTTTTGGAACATGCCAGGCTTTTCCTTATGCCTGGAACTCATTCCTCAGCTTGTCACATCACGGATTTTTCCTCATCCTTTAGGTCTTGGCTCTAATTAACGTCAACCCCAGAGAGGGTTTTCATAACACTCTTATGGAAACCACCTCCCAAATTACATCATCCTGTTTATTTTCTTCTTTAACAGTTGTAGTATCTGTAAATACTTTTATTTGTATATCTCTTCCACTATAAGCTCTATGAGGACAAGTATCTGTCATTTTCCCTTTTGTTTCCTCAAGTTTTATCTCACGTTAAAAGTACTTGGCACATCTTAGCATGTTTAGTAGCTATTGGTTCAGTGAACAAATACAATTTTTTTATGGTCTGATTCCCTTTTAAATATATAGAGATAAGCAAGTACTGTTTCCTCAAAAAATTTTAAAGAAATAATTAAAATTGGACTTTAGTTTTAGTTGTTACTGTGGCAGTCAAGAGTTATTTTCAAGAAATAAGTTACGTATAAATTTCCATGAAAATTACTGGAAATTCTTACTGAAACTGTGCCTTACCAATATAGGACATTTTGTAATCTTACATTTATTCCCCACACAAGATCCTCTTCTGCAAGCATATTTTAATTATTGAGTTATTAACTTGATTGTATATCTTACACAAAGAAAGTAGTCTTTCACTGATGTTTGAGATTTATGTGTTTTCAGTTTTTGCATGAAATAGTTCCTCTCAAGTCCTGTGTTTAAACAACATTAGAATCTTACACAAGTCTTAACGAACACTAACCAAAGGTGAGCTCAAAATATAGAATCATAAGTGGCAAGTAAATGCTTTCATTGCTAGAATATAAATTACTGTCTTTCGTTACAAAAAATTTACTGTTATATAGAATAGTGATTACTTTTTAAACTATGGAGAGCAGGAAGAAAATTCCACTAATTTAAGCAGTTTTTCTTAAAGTTAAGTAGGAATGATTCCTTTGTAGTCTAATTAATTAGACAAGTTAGAGGAGAGGAAATTAACCTTGAAATGTATTTCTAGTGATCCTCTAGTAGCCAGTTGATTCTGCTATAAAAGTTACGGTATTTTCATATCTCAAAATTCTTATGCATCTTATTTGATTTTGGCAGTAAGCTATTAGGATTTGTGTTTGTTGATTACCTCAATCTCAGTGTTTTGAAATGCCTTCTTTCAAAAATAACAAAACGTGTTTTGGGTATGATAGTGTTTTGTGATACTCGTGGACAAGGTAGCGTTGTTGCTAAGCCCTATGGGAAGAGGGGAGTGCTGTTTAGAGTGTCTATAAAAACAAAGCAAACTACTTCCCTGGAGTGTTCTGACTTCTTTTGTTATGTGCACATGGGCCTGTGCCATGTAGCTCTTTTTAGATATGATTCAGAAAGTCAGAGGGTAGGAGGTAGCTCTACTGATACACGAGGGAGAAAGTAAAATTGAGCCCGGTGAGTGAGTTCTCTATTTAATTGTATACTTGAAAGTAACCAGCTAAATAATGTTAAAACAATATTGATTATATACAGATTTATTCTTATCCACATTTTTTAAAAAACCATGATCTTTCACTGCTGCTTCTTAGTTGGGATTGCTAATAAATTAAGTACCTAAATGAAATACAATTATAAAGGAAAACCAAATATTTAATTGCAGAGTCAAGAAAAAGTAATGTTTTAAAATATTTTAATTCCTATGATATTTGTACTTCATTTGAGTATCAGGAATTAACATATGCGTCTGTGAAGAACTTAGACTGTATTTCATTGTTCTATTTTAGATTGTTCTTTTTATGTCCTGTGACAACTCTACCTTCTAGAGTTATGGCGAGATATAGGCTTCAGAGGCTCTTAAAATTTTGGAGCTTGTAGACTCCCTGTAGAGTCTGATAAAAGCTGGGCAATAACTCCCAGGTACATATGAAGGTTCATACAGACACAAAATCTTACACCCTTAGAATCTATTTAATTATAAAGCTCCACTTTGGATCGATTGTGTGTGTGTGATAAAAAATTTTACTGATTTTTTTTTCTTTTTCATTTCAAGAGTTTCATTGATAATATCCATTTTTGCCATTGCTATATACCAGACACTGGTGATACTGTTGAAGAAAAAACAGACAAGGCTTAACTTATATTTAGTTAAAATCTGGGGGAGACATGCATTAATTGAATAAATTAAAAATGGGAAGATTCTACAATGATGGCTTCTTGGTGTAGTGGCCACATTCATCCTTTCTGCCCCTACTTCCCCATTCTTTCTCCATTTATTCTCCACAGGTTAGCAAAAGTGAGCTCTGTAGAATATAAATTGGGTCACTTTCTTTTCCTATTAAAAACTCTTTGGTGGTCTCAATTGGTGTAAAATCCAAGTGATCTAACTTAGGATTTTCTCTCCTTTCCATGGAACCACTCTTGGATAGGCTCCCTTGCCTTCAGGCTTGCTAGTCTTCTTTTAATTCCTGTAAACATCTGAAGGCCTTTACACCTGTAGTTTCTTTGCCCAGAATTATTTTCCTCTCCCCGACTCAGAGTTACTTCTTTTATCTTTTTTAGATTACAACTTATATGTTCTTATCTTAGACACACTACCTGCCCAGTTAAAACATTCTCTTCTCCCACAACTTCCAGATGTATAACACTTTAATTCATCACCTATTTCTTTATTAGTACCTACTACAGCATGAATGTGTGTGTTTACATCTTTTCGTGGAGAGGTGGGCACCTATTATTTGCACTAATATTGGCTCCATGTAGCTGGGAATCCTATCTTTGGTTTAGCCAGCTCCTTGTACACTGTATGCTGTCATCCTTCAATAAATAAAAAGAGGAATTGGAGTATGGGTGCAAATATTTGACCAAATTAGGAGAGTCAAGTTGTTCTTGTGTGGAGAACAGAAAGGTGCTTATACATTTGACTAATTAGAGTAAAACGTAGTGAGTGAGCTCAGAGATCTTGTGTTCAAACCAGGTGGGCCCGTGGCCTGTGTTTAGGATTTTCATCTTTATGTTAAGAGCGGGTAGTAACCATGAGCTTGGTCTGATTAGATTGAGTTTGGAAAGGTCACGGTTGCTATGAGAAGAAAGGATTGTAAAGTGGGGAAAGTAGAACTAAAACATGGCAGGGAGATTTGAAAAGATGTGGTGAGAGCACTGGAATCAAATATCAATATGTGGATTATCTTGCTAAAAGTAGAGAAGCAGGGGCAGGGTGGTGCCTGGGTGGCTCAGTCGGTGAAGCATCAGACTCTTCAGTTCGGCTCAGGTCATGATCTCACAGTTCGTGGGTTCATGGGTTCGAGCCCCACATTGGGCTCTGTGCTGACAGCATGGACCCTACTTGGGATTCTGTCTCTCCCTCTCTCTGCCTCTCCCCTGCTTTTTCTTTCTCTCTCTCTCTCTCTCTCTCTCAAAATGAATAAAAAAATAAACTTAGAAATAAAATAATAAAAATAGAGACAAAGAAAAGGAAATGTTTAATAAAACATTAAAACCAGCCAGACTTGGATATGGGAAAGCTGGTTTCACGGACGACTCCTGGGTTTCTGGCTTGCATAACCTGGATGGATGTGAGTGCTATTGATTGAGATAGAAGAGGAACGCATTGTGTCCAGTTACAATTACAAATCCATTTCTTGTTTTTTCCTCTAGTTTCTTTCATCTTCTTTTTACAAGTGTGTTTTCCACTACTTTCAAAGACTATAGGGATAGAAAAGTTGGCCACCCTTATTATTAACATTAGATCACTATGTATAATGACTTCCAACCATGGTAAATGTATTTGAGTATACATATGAAAATATTAGAATAGAAAATTACTGGGGCTCCTGGAGTGGGTCAGTTGGTTAAACATCCGACTTTGGCTCAGGTCATTATTTCATGGTCCGTGAATTCAAGCTCCACATTGGGCTCTGTGCTGGAGCCTGCTTCAGCTCCTCTCTCTCTCTCTGCCCCTCCCCCACTCGCACTCTGTCTCTCAAAAATAAGTAAACATTAAAAAAGATATTATGAAACCTATATAGGTACAGTTTGAATACTTCAACTATTCTTTTAATTTACAAGGAAGGATAATTTCTCACTGATGAGTAGAGAGGAAAGATGAATGTCAGTCAAATTGATCATCAAAGCCATTGACTCATTACAAGTTTATGAAATGTAAAATATAATTGGTGACTTCTTAAAATTGGATAAGATACATTAAATGTTCAGATCCTACTTTCAGTTTATTTAGGTTGACATGTTAGCCTTTTTTTATTTTTACAGGGAGATTTAAATTGAATCTTCATGAGGTCAGATTTAATTTTGAATTCTTTTGTATTTACTTACTTAGTGTCCATACCTCTGTGACACTTGTTAGTCATTTGAGCTGCATTATCAAATATAATGGCTACATATCTTGAAAACTGTAGTGTTACACTATGTCAAAACTGAACAAGTAGGAAGTGTACATTTTCCTGTATAAAACAACAACATCTCATTATGAGAGTTGTATGAAATTAGAGACCTGGCTTGTACCACAAAATTATTCAGAGTTAATTTCATACACATTGAGTATCTGTGCCTAAAACTTTTTATCCATATCCATAAGTTCTTATACAAGGAGAATAAAATGTGAATTTATCAAAATAACATTTTTTATAACATTTAGTGAATCTTATGACTTGTACAAAACTTTCTTTGAGTTCTGTTATCTAAATTAGAATAATTAGATTCCTTAGATCTTATTTATTAGTACATGTACTCATTCTAAAAAGAAGGAATAACTAGTGTTTTTTTTTATTTGTATTTGAGATGCTCTAATAAGTAAATACTCCTGTTTATCCTTTCTTGAAACATCTTGGTATATATTAACACAAAGACGATACGGTAGCATTTCTAATTGCAAGAATCAGTTTTCAAGTAAAACAGGTTGATATGGGGAGTTATCAGTTTCAAATAATATCTTCTTATTTTGGAAAGTGTACATAATGATAATCTGATTGGGTTATGAAATTGTTTTCAAGATATAGGAGTATAAACTACATTTTAAGTTGTCAGAACGGCTAGTCCTAATGAAAGCATTTTTACATTTATTTGCAGGCAGAATATTATGAAATGATGAAGGTCCTGATTTTTTACCGGTGTTATACTGTCAAAAATTGTTTCTATTTGTACTTTATTCATTTCCATGTTAGCATAGTTAAAACAATCAAAAGCATTCTTTTTTCCGGCTTTCCATGTTTCTACTCATGTATAGTTTTACATTTATGTTGGTTGGTACTTATTTATATAAAACTACTTTATTAAAAACTTCGTTCCATTATACCTAAAGTTACTACCTAGTTAAAGCATTGTTTTTAGCTTTAACAAGATTTAACAAGCTTTAACAAGATTTAAAAGATTAGGTTAAATGCTAATCTTTTCTGTCTCTTTTGGAGACACTATTTTTATTGTCTCGTTCTGAAATATATAATATAAACATAATGACTATGTTATTGATGGAAAATGAGAAATAAAACTGTACTATGTTTTTAAAGTTTATGTATTTTTTGAGAGAGAGAATGAGCCAGGGAGGGCCAGAGAGAGAGTATCCCAAAGCAGGCTCTGCACCATCAACGTGGAGCCTGATGTGAGCTTGGACTCCTGAACCTTGAGAACCCTGAGGCAAAATCAAGAGCTGGACACTTAGCCGACTGAATTACCTAGGTGCCACTAAAACTATACTTTACAAGCCTTAATAAGTATTTTAATAAGTCTTACTTCACTTCTCATATTTTAAGTATTAATTTGTCACTAGACATTGATAGCCAGAGAGATTAAAATTGCTTAGACATTAAATTTAGCATCTTTTTAAAAAGATGAATAAGTAGATTGGTTTGTTCCCTAAGTCTGTAATCTCAAGGAAATGCATGAGGCCACAGTAGTAATGAATAATTTAGAATTTAGTCAGGCCATAACTGAAACACTCTCAGTTGTAAGCTTTCATGGATATGGAGACAAAGTTCCTTAGAAGTCTTGACTTTAGTTTGAAAAACTGCAAGTAGAATCATCTCTCTTATCTCAATGGATTCTTAACGAATTTTTACAATATGTGGTTTAAATCTTTTATATTTTTATTTTGAGGGCACTTGTAATATTAGCTGATGATTTAAATATTCTCTGTAACCTTCTTGTGTTGACATATGCTTCTCACAAAGACTTATTTATTCACCCTGTTAAGTACTTGTGCTGATTGACTTTTTTTTGTTTTTTGTTTTTTTTTAAGTTGTATTTGTTTTGAGAGCGAGAGCAGGGGAGGGGCAGAAAGAAAGAATCCCAATCCAAGAGCACAGAGCCCAATGTGGGGCCTGAACTCACAAACTATAAGGTTATGACCTGAGCCCAAACCAAGAGTTGGATGCTTAACCCACTGAGCCACCCAGGGGCTCCTTGACTTTTGTGTTTCAGTCTGGCACTTCTAATACTCATGCAGAGTAAGTAGAAGGAGGCATATGTCCTTAGAAATTATAGTATTTTTTTACGTTTATTTCTGAAAAATCACTGCCAATAGATGACACAAAGACATTTTTATAGGGATGCCTGGGTGGCTCAGTTGGTTAAGCGTCCTATGTCAGTTTGGGTCCTGGTCTCAAGGCTTCTGAGTTCGAGCCCTGCATTGGGCTCTCTGCCCCTCCCCCACTCATTCTCTCTCTGTCTCAGTCTCTCTCTCCCCCCTCTCAAAAATAAATATTTTTTTAAAAAGGTATTTTTATAAACATCTATGTAGATACATTCTGGGTATCATAGGGCTAGTACATAATCAATATAATCATAATGTTCCTATTGTGATAGTGTTAAAATTTTTTTTAATATGTATTTATTTTTGAGAGAGAGAGAGAGTGAGTGGGGGAGGTGCAGAGAGAAAGAGAGAGAGAGAGAGAGAGAGAGAGAGAGACAGAATTTACAACAGGCTCCAGCTCAGAGCTATCAACATAGAGCCTGACATGGGGTTCAAACTCATGAACCACGAGATCATGTCTCACCAAAGTCAGATAGTTAACTGATTAAGCCACACAGGTGCTCCTAAAAATGTTTTTCAATGTTCATTGGTAAAAAGGAATGCTGATTGGGGCACCTGAGTGGCTCAGTTGGTTAAGTGTCTGACTTCAGCTTAGGTCATGATCTCACTATTATGAGTTCAAACCCTGCATCAAGCTCTGTGCTGACAGCTCGGGCCTAGAGCCTGCTTCAGATTCTGGGTCTCCCTCTCTCTCTGCCCCTCCTCTGCTCATGCTGTGTCTCTCTGTCTCAAAAATAAATAAACATTAAAAAATCTTTAGAAAAGGAGTGCTGGCAAGTCTATAGAGTGCAAAAATAAATAAAATAAAATAAGACTATCGGAAACACTTACAGTTTCTTACTAGATCATTTTGTCAGCTCTGTTAGCTTAAATGCTTCACTCTTTGGAGAACATGCAGGATTAAAATGAGCAAATTTATGGTATGAAGCCAGAATGTGGAATGTAGATTAAAATAAGAACAAACTAAGTACTATGTTTATTCTGTATTACTGCATCGTGTAGAGAAAATGATGAAGTTAAAGCTCAAGTTTATTTTTAAGTCAGGGTCTTGACTGAAATGTAAAGGCATTTTAAGCCACCTACCTATTTCAAAGATGGTATGGATAGACCACCTGCTGTTAACATGCTGTAAGGAAAATGGAGGGATGTAAATGAGTTTTGGTGATTTGCCTGCCTCTGAATAAAAATGAACCTGAAAATCTTCTGTCCTTTGTTCTTAATAGTGAACTACTATAGTGCAAAACCTTTCTGCAAAAGTGAAGGCTGTTTTCAGGGATTACCATTAGCTTCTTTTAATTTTTTTATTATGTGACTACTTGTTAACACTGGATAATCAAATATAATTCAGTTATAATACTTTTAATGTCTTTAATGTTATTTTGTGACATTAAACACGGTACTTTGTGAAGGTGCTTTGACATACCCCGATAAAATGTAGGAAAACCCATTTTATTTGAATACCATAAATAATATATCAGAGTAATGGCTGACAATGGGAGAAAACGGACAAAGTATACAAAGTCAGCCTGGCTAAGGTAGTCACAATATTTTTAGAATTCAAATGTCTTCTACATGAGGCAAGACTGATAAAATTTTCTGAGTATATTAGATAGCAAGAGGCTGGAAATTTTTTGAAAACTTGGATGGTATATTCTGTGAACAGCATTGTAATGTTTAGTAGAGAATGAGGGAACTTGACACAGCCACATGATTCTTTATTTTTCCCCAATGTGTAAATAACCTCTTACCAGTGAACACACCCAAAGTGCTAGTGTTACTGGAAAGAATTTCAGTTTTGTTTGAGTTATCTGTTGATAAAGTTTACTGTGGGCTCACATTCCTCTTGATGGATATATATTAAAATGAGAAAAATGTACAAAACCGTCTCATTTTAGATGCAGGTTAAAAGAAGAGTGAGAAATTATACTTGTGAATAATTGTATTTGTGAATGATAGGAATAGATTTCTATTTGACATTTAGGTGGTTTTATCCTAAGAATGCATAAAGAGTTTCCTCGATCTTTTCCCACTTGTAAACTTTCAGAACCACAAAGTCATGATTCATTTTGGATGAGTGGCTGCTCCAGCATGCCCTCTTTATGCTCATCTGTGGCTTGGAAAACTTGCCTTTCCACTTTTTCTGCATGCCTCTCTTTAGAAACAACTTAATTGTATAAGATTGTCATAATGTGGCTTTAAGCCCTTCTGAAGATCATAGGTCAAGCTGAAAATTAAAGGTGAGCCTTGCTTTATAGTGTCAATTATACCTTTTACAGCACTGGTGGAATATTGATCAAACATTTTAATAATAAGTTTCAGTCTAGATTAATTTATATATTGTGTAAAGTTCATTAAGAGTAACAATCAGCATGGAATGAAATTGTGAAATTTTTGATCCTGGAGGTCCCTGCCTTATTACCCTTAATGAAATTCGTCATAAATGAAATTTTTACTGAAATTTAAAATAAAAGACCTGCACGATTATATCCTCAAGTTTTCCAAAAACAGTTTCTCCAGATCTTGAACTCTCATTGTAAAATATCAGAGGAGCAGCCTCTTAGTATTTATTAATATGTGCTTGTAAATATTATTTTGTGATTAAGTGACAACTCTCATGTAAACTTAAAGGAAAGAGGATTTATGGAAAAGTCATTTGCTTTGGTGATATCGCTTTGGGTTTTTGAAATTAATGTTAAAGGAAAAATGTTTGATTTGCTCAATGAGCAAAAAAGTTTTTTGTACAAGTCTTGATTTGCTCATGCTGCCAAAAGAAAAATACCTAGCTTGCTTACGTTCTGAACTCTTAATTCTACAGGTTGTACATCCTTTCTTCACAAAATCCCTGCAGCAAGTGACCTTGTCAGACAAAAGTGGGGAATAATGGGAGGCAGCCCAGGGACAGTGGCTCATTTACAAGCAGCTGTTTGCTACTGTCAGAACAAAGGGAAATCAGAGTTGCATTAAAGGGATATGACAGGGAGAGTGAACAACTGTCCAACTGCCAGCCCACTTCCCTAATAATACTTATCTTTTACTGCTTGGTAGAAAAACTGACTGGCTTTAGTAGTTATTCATAAGGGAATGGAGTGAAAATGGGTAAGAAGATAAAGATCCATTTCTATAATTTCAAAAAATACAGAATTATGGAGTTAGGTTTATTAAAGCACATGTATAATCCATTTGAGTGACAGAAACAGTACAAATATGTTACATTCCATAGACTTTTAACTGCACTGTTACCTTGTTACATAGGATTTGAACTATGATATATTTGAATCTATTAATATCGTACCATGTTGTGATTAAATTCTTGATGTACTTTTATAAATTTGGAACAACAGTTAAATCTTATTCTTTAAAAGAGTAATGGAGCACAGCACCCTTCTTACCATGTGAATATGGGAAAAGATTTGCCTTTTATTTGCATTCTGATGTATACTCTCCTTTTTGGTGATTGTTTTTGGAGGGCGACTTTAGGTTTATTGTGACGTATGTGCTGATGTGAAATGGAGAACATTGCCTGTATCTGACATTTGCATTTTTTAAATATTGCTTTCAAAATGTTCCAGAGAGGTACATTTTCTTCTACCCTGCCTCTTTAATGCACAGTTAGTAATATGTCCTTCACTTGAACTTTTCCCCCATAAATCAATTATGCATTTGCAATAGTAGTTCAACTTTTTAAAGTGCATAAAGGAGAATGCTGTATATCAAGTGCTTATGAAATAAGTCTTTATTCATTTGAATAAAAATCTAGACCTTGAAAATCTTCACATTTTTGTGTCTTTCACTGAACGGTGTAGGTAGTTTAAAAAGTTGACATTTTCAAAAAGTTAGCATGTTTGAGCTAATTTTTAAATACATAAAGCTAAACTATCAAAAAATTCACATATGACTTTATGTGATACAAAATCATTCAAAAATATAAAAAAGTTTTTGATGCCTGGACAAAAGAGGAATTCAGGTTTGTTTTACCATATGCTTTGAATATGATCTTGAAATATTTTTAAAGCAGATACAGGTCTCTTTTCTCATTTATTCCTATCATAACTTTGTATGTATTCTACCATGAAATCATATTTAAGAATCCCAAAATTTGTTAAGGCTGTACCTCTGTTATATTGTGTTTCATTATTTTCCTGTAAAACTCTTAATGATACTAAAATGGACATGAGATCTTTTGGACTTATTCGGATGCGCTATACAAATGACTTTTTCCCATGATTCTACACCATTTTGGACCACGAGAGAAATCCTTGATTTACACTTAGCAGAGCTTTTCATGTAATAACAAGTAGAGTTCACTGACTAGCAATAAATGATTATTTAACTTGAATAACTTAAGTTAAAGACTGTAGAATTTAAAATGACTTTCGAGATAATTTAATTCAGCCCCTTCATTTTTTAGAGGAATATTTTATGACTTGTTGTTTGTTCAGGATAACATAGTAAGCTAGTGGTAGGCTCAAGGTGACAATCTCAAACTGAGAGAAAAGTTCTTGACTTTCATTGTTATTCCCTGCCTTTGGTTTTTACACAGTTAAGTCTACTGATGGAAGCTTCGCTTAAAAAATTCAGCATCATTTCTAAGCTGTGGACTGGTACAGGTTATATATCAACACGTCAGTCTCTTAGGTAGTAGAATGGAAAGTAAAATTAATTCCTTTTCTGGAACGAGGTTCTCTGATTCATCTTAACCACTCCTGCTTAACCCCTCATTTGACAATATTGAGTCTTAATTCCTATTCCTATCTCTCTAATCACTTTTTGTTGTTGTTGTTTATTTGGTTTGGTTTTGAGTGCCATGAAGGAGCAACGTTTTGTTGTAATAGATATTCTCAATCTAAGATTACATAAAGTGGACTCTCAAGGTTAATTTTCAAACTAAAAAGTGTTTGCCTTTATCTGTGCATCAAAATTTATTGCTGTGATTGACATGACTAAGGTGGCATGACACAGTGCTTAAGAGCATAGCATGGTTGAGTGTGAATCCCAGCCTGTTCAGTCTTAAACAGGAGTGCTCTCCTGTTCATGGCCTTGGGCCGCTTACTTAACCTCTCTCTGTCTGGTTTTGTTTATCTTTAAATGAGGATTATTACAGTACTATTAGGAGGATCAAAGAAATTCATATTTGTAAAGCACTAAGACATTTTATTTAAAAAAATTTGGTATTTTGAGGAAAGAGAGATAGATCTGAAAGGAAATTTTGCTGGCTTAAATAGAGAGCTGTTTGCTTAAATAGGTAACTATAGGGATACCTTGCCCTTAGAAGTTATTATTGAGTGTGGTGTAGCTGCTTAATAGCAGTCAAAACCACTTGAAATGTTTACCAGGTGTTAATCATGAGTCGAGATTGACAAAGGCAATTTAATTATGTTTGAAAGAAAGAAAAATCTCTGTGAATCATGTTTACAGATTGAAAAACCAGACTACAAGGGAGTATTTATAAAAATCTATACTTTTCCATTTGTTTTCCTATATTAGAATATTATGTAGTTCGAATGAATAAGCATTTACAGTTCCTGGTCGTAAAATTGTACTACAATATGGAGGGAGGTTTGTTCTCTGGTACTCTTCCCTAGAGAGTCAGGGAGTCCATAGTTTTCCAAGTGAGTAAATCTGTTTAAAGCCCTACCTTTAGGCACAGGAAGCCTATATATGGCCGCTCTTCCCTAACATAACCTAATATGATGCAGTTTCTCATTAAGTATATAGCTTATATACTTGTACAGGCCCCACATTATACATACATAGAAATTACTATAATAGAAATCAGAAATCTAGATATTGATTTGACATTCTTACATTTATAAATAAACAAGTATTTTTAAAAATTTTTAAGGTTTATTTATTTTTGAGAGAGAGAATGAGTGAACAAACATGAGTAGGGGTGGGACAGAGAGGGGGACAGAGAATCTGAAAGGGGCTCTGCGCTGATAGCAGAGAAGCCCGAGGCAGGGGGCTCGAACTCCCGAACTGTGAGATCTGGACCTGAGTCAAAGTTGGTCACTTAACCAGCTGAGCCATCCAGATGCCCCTAAATAAACAAGTATGAAACTTTATCCCACTCATTGAATACTGATGACCTGCATTTTTGGAAATCTTTCAAAATACATGAAAATATAGGAACGTATGAAATTTAAGTTATTATGTATATTTTAAAATTGTTATGTTTGGGCAATATTTACGTTGGAGACATAGCCTAACTATGTGTGAATAGATGGTGAAGGAATCACATAAGAAGAAATGATAGGAAGTTTGATTTTTAGTTGTTTGTTTTGTTGATAAATCCTTTTTTTTAAAAAAATTAACATTTATTTAGTTTTGAGAGACAGGGAGAGATGGAACGTGAGCAGGGGAGGAGAGGGGGAGACACAGAGTCTGAAGCAGGCTCAAGGCTCTGTGCTGTCAGGCTGATAGCAGGAAGCCTGATGTGGGGCTTGAATCCACTAACCCATGTGAGATCATGACGTGAGCTGAAGTCAGATGCTTAACCAACTGAGCCACCAGGCGCCTCAATATATCCTTGACTTAGAGTAAAAAATAGATTTTAGAAGATTTTTTTCATATTTTTAATTAAAGCATGCATTTAAAAATTATTGTGTTTGGAAATTAAATAATTAATGGAAAATGCTTTTTCCATGGCACTGAATCAGTTTGTTAGTTTCACATTGCTTTTTCTGTATTTCTTTCATTTAATGGTCTCCTTCTCACAGCATAGGATATTTATTCATTGCTTTGCCTGAATAATACTAACACACTAGCAGATGGTCACTTTCCATTGTGTTTGTCTTCAAAAAAGAAATTAAAATATTGTAATACTAGACAGAAATATTGTAATGTGTCCCTTTTAAATTAACAGGTTATACTTTCCAACTATAATTATGAAATAGCTCAATATCACATAAAAGGCTAAAAGTTAGAGTAAATGGCATTATGGGAAACTTGAAATAAATACAGGCCTATGTGGTTTATAGTTTATAGATTCTTAAAGATACTAGAAAGTATTTTCTTAAAAAGGTAATATGTTCTATACTATAATTGATTCATATAAAAAGTTAGCAGTTTTTAAATGGAAATACACACCCTGAATTCAGATTCTTCCCCTAAGACCATTTAGTTAAAACAAATTTGTTAGCCTAAGCCTAACAATGAAATTAAATATGAAAATAATTTTTCTGTTTCTTCTTTCACTCATACCTGGAGCCCTTCAGGGAATGATCTGTATCTCTGATTTGTTTTGAGACTGTTGAATTATTTACAATCTAGGACCAGACTGTGAGAATCTATAGTTTTTGTAGGATTAGAAATACAACATATCGGTATGTAGATTCAGAGTCAGTTTGATTAGGACATATCTGGAGGAATGGAACTATTCTTAAAATAATAGAGTTATTATTGAAATACTTGGGGACAATCCCAGAATACTTATGACTAAACTCATAGTTTGAAAAACTGGAATCATCACAATTGAAAGTAAGTCATTTGTTTTGACCTTTCCCTGCCACTGATTTGCCACTGAACAAGCCTTGGGCCGACACTTACTATTTCTGGACTATCATTTCCTTACCTAGAACATTATCCAATTGGATTAGACAAGTCTTAAGGCATTAGTTAAAGCTTTATAACTGTTTGGTTATATTTAAATTAAATATTTAAATTTTTTTTAAATATTAAATTAAGATATTTAATTTAAATATTTAATTTAAGAATTAAATATTTAAAATGAATGTGTCCAAGCGAGACGGGTATATCTGTACTGAAATATAAGGGAGTTCTTTTAGTGACTCTTCTTCATCTTTGTGGTTAAAAACTCCAGTATTATTGAAGCTAAAATATAAAACAAACTGAATGTGATTTCCAGTTCTAATTACTATTACTATGAACAAAAATAGGCCTATAAATATGCTGAGATTTGGTTCCTCATCTGAACACTGAAGATAAGAATACTTCACGTTACCTTAGTATGTCTAAAGAAAGTCCCTGTTTTTTTTTTTTTTTTTCTCCTTTTCAGAGAGTGATCCTTTGAACACATTGTGGGTGCCCTCGTTAGAATGCTTTCTGTCCCATTTTTTAAGTCTCAGATACTGTCAAGGGAGTTACTTGTCAAGTACTTGGACATCCCCTGTTTCTCTGAGTAAAAGACATGAAACAACCTTCTCTGATTTCTACAGATGGAAGATTAAGTCAACCTTAAGTTCTGTTGTAACTCAGGGTTTTTTGTACAAAGCAATGTTAAGATTCTTAGTCTGACCCCTTTAAATCCTGAAGTACACAGCATCTTTCAGTCTTTAACACTGTGGTGGTATTACTCCCATAGGCCTCCAACTTAAGTTCTTCATAAATTCCTTTAAAATACTAGTGTACTCAGGGGCGCCTGGGTGGCTTAGTCGGTTGGGCGTCCGACTTTCGCTCGGGTCATGATCTCGCGGTTCGTGGGTTCGAGCCCCGCGTCGGGCTCTGTGCTGACTGCCAGCTCAGAGCCTGGAGCCTGTTTCAGAGTCTGTGACTCCCTCTCTCTCTGACCCTCCCCTGCTCATGCTGTCTCTCTCTCTCTCTCCTAGAAATAAATAAAACATTAAAAAAAAAAAATTTTAAAATACTAGTGTGTACAAATTGTATATTATGGGATAAATTGGTTTATATGCTAAATATGAAACTATATATGGTTATGAAACAATATGAGGAGTGATGGATCTTGTGCTCAAAGTAAGGAGTAATAGAACTTTTTGGTAAGGTATTAATTCCTCTGTATTTTAAATTTTAACCTCATGCTAATGTTTACATTTTTCCTATCAAATCGCTTTTGTTATTTCCGTTTGTTACAAACAACACATAAGAAAGACAGATATAGAGAAGAAAACAGAGAGAGAGAGAGAGGAACAAACGAATAAACAAACCAACCAAGAAACCTGCCTTTATGATTGTTCTTAATCCTGGTCGTCATCTTCTCTGTATTGTCTCTCTGCTCATCCCTCAAGTTAAAATGAGATTTCCTGTCCTTAATAACATCTTACTTCATATTCTGGTTCTCATTTATCTTTCTTTACTCTCAAATTTTATACCACACAGCCCGTGCCATGTAATTGAATATATATAATATATATCCATTACATATTCAATATAGAATATATATTCATTATATAATAAGAATTATATATAATATATATAATCATATATATGTATATATATATTACTTGTATAGATCTGTCTCCTGCTCCCCAAAATTATCCAAGGTAAAGCTAATGTTTTATCTTAATCTTGTCCTAAATCAGCCTCAGACTGTGCTAAAACACCTAAGTGGTAGTCAGTGGGTACTGGATTGATTCACATTTTGTTTCATTGAGGGCAAAAATTGTTTAGAGATCTACCCCTTTTTTTCCTGAGTCTGCCTTGCTTTTCTGGTATGTCAACATAGATAGATGTACTGTAGAGGCCTTTAGGTTATACTGGATTTGTGCATTTTGTGTTCTGATTTTAGGTTAGAAAATCGTTCTAACTAGAAGTGAGGAATGTGGCCAAATATCCAAAAATTAGGTTGGTGCTAAATAGGTAGAGAAGGTTTTTTCTTCCATAATTCTTGTGGTTTGCAGAGTTCACTGGCTTCTGCTATATAGCTTAAGAGACTGCTTTTTAGCAGACCTGTTGAAGGATTTTGATTATGCCAAATACACTACCAGTAGTTAAAATGCCCCACGTATTTTCTTGGCCCTTTTGGTATTCATCACATTTTGAGTTAATTATCTAAAAAATTACAGTAAAGACTTTTTTTTACAGTAAAATAGCATGCTTCCTGCAAAGCATCTTCAAATAACTGGAGTTGTTTATATGGATAATGACACAGTAAACAAATGTGAAAGCAGTTTGGAAAATTAGAACATTGTAAACATATAAACTAGCTTTATGGTTAGAAGATACTCCTGAAGGAGAAATTAAATGCCTTTTGTAGCCATAGCATCTTTTAAACTGAAAAATGCGGAGTCTGTTTTCATAATTTTTAAGATGCTCTATTTGCCCCTTTCAGCTATTTCTGATAGGTAATTAAGACCCAACACTTCCACTGTATATAATGAATCAACTTCTCACCAATGCGTCTAGAATAGCAGAACTGGAAAAATAGACCTTCAATCATTTTATGTAAGGCTTTATTCTCCTGTGGAATTCTACTTGAGAATTTTTTTTTTAATTTCTTTTAACTCCATTCGCAGAAAACTTTATTTCCCCACAAATAGGTTTTTGTGAGCTTTTTCCTTCTACGTTATTCTTATTTGACCCAACTGTTTAGTGGTTAAGATGGTTAGGATGTGGGGCGCCTGGGTGGCTTAGTCGGTTAAGCGTCCGACTTTCGCTTAGGTCATGATCTCACGGTTCGTGGGTTCAAGCCCCGCGTCGGGCTCTGTGCTGACTGCCAGCTCAGAGCCTGGAGCCTGTTTCAGTCTGTGACTGCCTCTCTCTCTGTTCGTGGGTTCAAGCCCCGCGTCGGGCTCTGTGCTGACTGCCAGCTCAGAGCCTGGAGCCTGTTTCAGTCTGTGACTGCCTCTCTCTCTGACCCTCCCCTGCTCATGCTGTCTCTCTCTCTCCTAGAAATAAATAAAACATTTAAAAAAAAAAAAGGAGAAAAAAAAAAAAGATGGTTAGGATGTATTGATATACAATCTGTTCCAAATCTGCTTGGCTTTATTTGTTTTAAAAGTTTTAAATGTTGTAGCTATGTTTTATTTGACAGCATTTTTTCTATTTAATTATGTCTTTTGTTGACAGCTCAAACTGTCTGTTTACTCTTATTTAGAATGCAGCTGGCAACAGCAGTTTGTGAAACTAGAGCACATAATTAACTTACCTAGTTAAGGTATGGCGTGTTTCAGTGGGTCAGGATTTTATGTTGCTTTAGTCTGAGAAGTGATGCAATTTATTTTCAGTATGGTGCATTTTATATGAGAGAGCTTAGGCAGAGAGTAAAAATCATGTGTAACACCCTAACACTGCTTGAGTACTGAAGTACTACGAAAGGTACTTTAATTTTTCTTAAGTGCATCAGTTGCACCAAGAAAATCAGATACCAGTATTGACTGTGATGTTGAATTAACATAGTGGAACCAATAGGAATGTCTGGGATCATGTTCTTTTCATATCTACTTGCATGATTAATTAAGCTTTGACTGTATTGCTTTGATATAGATTTTTGAATAAATGCCCTCCTGCTCCTCCTATTTCCTAGGACACCTTGCAGTTACTAATTGTAGAAGAAAATAAGTAAATCCATTAATTTGAATTAAGATAAAAATGGGAGAAAATATTTAAGCAATACATTTCATAATGTGGGATTTCTTATATCCTGGCTAAATGGGCAGGGTTTTTTCTGACATTGTACCAAACTTTGATTCTAGACCCTTTTCTTCCAAGTTTCAGCCAGTTCAGCTTTATTATTTTTCTATTTCTAAAGCTCTGCTTGAATTCCCATAATTATTTCACTTTCTTAGTTTTATCTAGATACTTTCTCTACTTAGGCAAGACAAGGTTTTTTTTCTTTCTTTTTTTAAGGATTTTATTTTATTTTATTTAGGTTCATGTTAGTTAACATGTAGTGTAGTATTGGTTTCAGGAGAAGAATTTAGTGATTCAAGATTTTAAGTAAACTCTACTCCCAACTTGAGGCTCGAGTTTACAATCCCAAGGTCAAGAGTCTCATGCTTCACCAAGGGGGCCAGCTGGGTGCCACTGTCTGGTATTTTATTTTTGAAATGAAAAATAGGGAAAATGCTAATGATGTTGAAAGCTAAAATTTACTGAATGCTTTCTGACTACACATGTGCTGAACAGAACTAAACACTTTTATGCATTCTTTTATATAATACTCAGGAACTCTTAATACTTCTTGTGACCTATATAGTCAGTGTTATCATCTTTATTGCTAGGTAAGTGATCATCATCTAGCTCAATGTTTAATGAAACAGAATAAGAATAAGGACACTGTATCATGGGAGCTGTCCTCCTGATGAAGAGAATTTATATTTTCAATGTAGACTGATAGAATTTAAAGACAGAATGGTAATAATGCTTTTATACTATATAATGGTTGAAGTTGAGTAGAGAGAACTTCAAAATTAAATGATCTAAAAACTAGTGTTCCAAACAACATAGCAAAAGGAACCAAAGGAGTACTTTTGAAAATGAATAGGATTATGTTAGAAAACAAATACTGCTAAGGAAAAAATATTGGAAACAATGGAAATAATGTATGGAATTAAGGACATAAAACTGCCAGTTTATTTCAGGATTTTATTTGAAAATAGTTATTAGTTTTTAAATGACCAATATAAAAAACAATAGAAGGAAGGTAAATTTAAGTAAACCATTTTGAGCTGGTAATACCTATTTTGCACTGGTTTTAATGTTTCACCTAAAATAATCAGTTTACCAATATTAAATGTACTGTTTTGGTGTATTATTGTTTGATATATATATTAAACATATTATATATGTTTATATATATATATATCTTTCAACCCTATTATCTGATCTTTATTTTCAGAGGAATCAAAAAATGATATTTAACTTTAAGATATTAATGCTTACTGGTTCACAAATAGGTCTTCTGATAATAAATTAGTAAATTAGTGAAAACTTCCTGTAAACACAGCTGCTAAGACCTGCCAAGTTGCCTTGTTCCCATTTCTTATCCCCAGTTTGATAGGAATATACTGCTGCTCACTAGTTAATTACTGTCTCTAGATAGAAAAGGAAAGGCCTTGAATTCAGTGTTTGTATGGTCGCATGGCCCTGTTCAGTCAAGCTCAATGCATGTTACATGATTGCCTGAAAGGAATAGAAAAGCTACTCTCTCAGTGTCTGACCAGAATGCATGATAAGGCTTAGTGTCAAAAAGAGCAAGATGGGGATCACAGCAATTATGGCAGAGGCAAAGTAGTTTCCTTGACAACCAGATTGAGGATTCATTGTGATTTATTATTTACTACTTCAAAACCTCATTCTGTGATTTAATTAAGCATTGGGATTTCAATAAATTCTGTCTTTTCCAACTTTGAATATCCTGTTACTATTGTTGAAATGTACATTGAGACAATTCCAAATTGATGTTACTCTAAAATAGGGACAAATTAAGTTTACCCTGTAGCTTTGTGAAAATCTAGGCAGGTCACTTAAAACACAGTTAAATGAAATTAAGTGGGTCTTACATTAGGTGATGCTGATTAACATCACACTCACTAATAACTTAGTAATGACCTCCCTGGAAATAATTCAGCAGCATAGTTGCAACAAGTAAATTTATCTTTTTTTCTTGAAGGAGTTTTAAATAGTTTGTACATGATTTGTATATCAGTGTATCATTTTAGATGTAAACTACAAGTTACTTCTTTGCAGTTGTAGTCATAATTATATACCTTTTATATTGTCCAAATTATAGTCTTTTAAATTTGATAATAATCAATCTTTTTCCAGAAAGCAAAAGTTCAGCTTCTTAGAGCAAGTTAACCATAGATAATTTATATTTCCTGTGTATTCTCTTCCCAAAATGTCTTAGATACTTATTATCTTTGCAGATAAAGCTTTTAGTTGAATACTTATTCTGCATTATTAATAATCAAATGTGATAAGCTTTTTAACATGTGGTTTTTATTTAAACAACAAAACCTGCCAAATAAAAATAATTTTAAATCTTTATTGAATTCCTATGCAAAATGAAATATTTGCATGTACTCTTTTTAATTAAAATAGCATCTGCTTAGCTCGTTTACATTCTTTCTGTCAGAATTTCTGCCTGAGGATTCTATATATTATTAATGTAAGAAAAACAAGACAGTAATCCCTTGATAGAAAACTGGTAATGGATTAAAAGACCATAGCTCTGAAATTCCAGAAATGTGACACACCTTCTCAGAAAGATGCACTTAGTCCTAAAGTCTAGAGATTTTGAAAAGTGCCCCCTACTGTAATTAGCCAAAGAATATATTGTTGTATATTTATTAGGGATTGTTATAAGTAAATTTATAACTAGTACTAAGTATAATTTGAGATGAATCATTACTTTGTCACAGTAGAGCTTTGAGTATTCATTGGAAGCTTCAATTTCTTATTAAACCAATTTGTCGAGTGTACGAATATGCATACTGAGAATGTATAGAACAGTTGCCCCAGTGTCTTTGAATATATTGTCTAATATTAACTAGTTCAGGAACCTTGGGGGGTTCATATAATGATCCTGAGTTCCACTTTTTAATTTAAGGACTTAGACTAAATCAGTGCCTTTTAGATTGTAGGTTGCATTTTGTTAATATAGTATTGAGTTGGTATAATAAGCACTTGAGTGAAAGAGAATACAAAGTTGAATACATTATATATGAGGAATATCTTTCAAGAAATTTGTATTAATTGTATGTGAACATAAGTATATTTTGATAGAAAGTATCATGCCTGTGGGATGTAGTTTATAAATACATATATACATACATACATACATACATACATATTGGGCTGAATGATTCTGTCCCAGTTCCAACATTCCCAAATGAAATTTAACAATATAGTTTTTTCTGAGATTGCATTTTTAAAAAATGGAACTTATCACATGCAGATGCATTTAGGAATAAAAAGATAAATAAGAAAGATACAAGAGTTAATATTCTGAAAGAGTAGCGCCTATATAAATTGTAATTATTCCTAATCACTAAGTGTGATAATTCAGGCCTGTATAAAAGCTATGAGCGCTTAGTGAGCAAGTGATTAATTCTGATTGTCAGGCTCAGAAAATACCTCATGACATTAGAATATATCCTTGAAAGATGAGTATGATTAGATTCATTTTAGGTAGAGAATTGAAAGAGATGAGTCTGGACACTTTGGATGCAGCTAGAAACTCAAGAGGTGCTGCATCCCACACTCAGGCATGTGGAGTTTATCATGAAGGCGAGAGAGGGCTGCCAAACCTATTAGGCCTGCTAGAATGAGGTCTGCTTTTAGAAAGAAAAAGGTAGCAACTCGGTTGCTGAACTGGAGTAGAGAAAGACTCAAAGATGGAGATGATGAGTGATGGGAGAATTTCAGAAAGGCTATTCATGAATTCATGAATACATGTCTCACTGTAGACAGTGAGAAACTTCTTTTTTGATAAACATTAAAATGAATTAATTTTACAAATCTTTTTACAACACACTAGTTAAGTTTTGCTAAGTTTCCCAGCACGTTAGGTTTTATTTTAGTATTTTGGATATATTGGGGCAATTTTCTGTATACCTTTGCAAAATACATAGGCAAACATATGAAATCTTGAATGACAAACAAGTCTACCTTTATTGATTAAACAAAAAAATAATAGTGAGAAAAATTAGTTTTAAATATAAATGAGTAATAGTGTAAAAATTATCTTGATGTAGTCTTTCTCTCATTTCATTTTTGGTCAGATCCTTCCCTGTTTGTCTATTGAGGATATTGGGGCTTTTAAAACATTGCCTTTCCTGAGGAACCTTCCTTGATATCTCTTCTGTCAAGGTAGCTATCTATCTTTTATGAAGTCATTCACCTTTCTCTCACTGTATGATGTCCTCTGGCTTCATATTTTTAAGACTGAACTGGGTAAAAATAGAAACTGCAAAATTCATTTCAGTGGTAGTGTATCATGCATAGCTTATGGTGACCACTCAATAAATGTTTCAATGATGAGCTAACAAAATTGAAATAGGCAATAAAATTAGAGGAATTAATAGAGAATTAAATTTAAAAGATTAAAAATAGAATTATCTCAAGTAATTAAAATTTAAAATTTGATCTAATAACGTGGACATAGGATGGTTACTGTTGACATGTTAATGTATATTTATTAAGTACCCATGTAGGTTCTGTTATTATAATTGTGAACAGAACAGAAACTGTATATACCCTCATACAGAGACTTTCCTTTCCATCTTTAGTCAGAAAACATCTGAATGCAAATTATAGCATGATGGAGACGGAGAAAATATCATAAAGAAATTCCTAATTATACTTGAGAAAATAGTGGAGTTGCTTATTAAAGGTAGTTATATATATATATATTTGTATAAGTTACTGACCTCATTCCTCAAAAAATTAACAATAGAACTCCCCTATAAGCCAGCAATAGCACTGCTAGGAATTTACCCAAGGGGTACAGGAGTGCTGATGCATAGCGGCACATGTACCCCAGTGTTCATAGCAGCACTCTCAACAATAACCAAAACATGGAAAGAGCCTAAATGTCCATTAACTGATGAGTGGATCAAGATGATGTGGTTTATCTATACGATGGCAATGAGAAAGAATGAAATCTGGCCATGTGTAGCAACATGGATGGAACTTGAGGGTGTTATGCTGAGCGAAATAAGTCAGGCAGAGGAGGACAGATACCGTATGTTTGCATGTATAGAAGGATTAGGAGAAACTTAACAGAAGACCCTGGGAGAAGAGAAGGGGAAAACTAGTTGGGGAGAGGGAGGGAGGCAAACCATGAGAGACTCTTGAATGCTAAGAACAAACTGAGGGCTGATGGGGGTGGGGGAGATGGGAGGGTGATGGGCATGGAGGAGGGCACTTGCTGGGATGAGCACTGGGTGTTATATGGAAACCAACTTGACAATAAATTATGAAGGGAAAAAATTAAAAAAAAAAGTTACTGACCTCAGACGTTTGACACCACAGTATCCTGTTTTTGCAGAACGTATAACATTTAACATATTGAGTCTGATAAAGCGAATGGTAAGACTATTTAGAAATAGTGGGTGCCATCTGATTATTTTGGTTCCAGTAAAATTGTTAGTGCAAAAGGAGATTGAGATACGGGGGCTCAGGCAAGGTGACAGTGCCTCCATAAAAATACAAGCATGTATTTTCCAGCTCCAGAAAGCACACTTCACTGGGTTCCTGTGTGGCTTAGAAAAACTTTATCTGTGACTTCCTTTCCTTTTCATATCCACCGAGAACATATCTATATAGACTATTAATGTATACTTTCTGCAAAGTAATGTGTAAGCAAGCATATTTCCTCAGAAATAATGGAATGGAATTTTAGTGAGATGATTAATTTACTGACTTTGTGCTAGACCCTATGAAAGCAAAGGTGAACACAGCAATAGACCAAGATATATGGAACCTTTTAGTCTATTTCCTTTGAATCCTGCAGAGGTTTTATAGTCTTTGATCATTTGGTTTGGGTAATAAGAAATGCTGACATCTGAATGCTCAAAAAATTTTTAATGTTATATGTAAAGAAGTTTTCATCATTAAAATGTTTGTTACTAACTTTTTGACGACTTTGAGATTTTGCCTATCAGATTTCCAAATAAGTATTCTATTTGTATGATACACAAAAGTGTTACTAGGTGAGAGAGTTATATATTCAAACATAAAGTTTACAAAACAAGTTTAACGTAACCTATGGAAAATCTCAAAAAGTATCAGTGTGTTCCTTTAATGTGCATTTGATTAATTTAATTTAAATGTCTGGGAACAGTTTTCAGGGACTTATTAGGATTGCTGTGATGTCCATGGTAAAATAGGCTTAATAAAATAGGTAAAATAGGTGTTGAAGTAAACCTGGCTTGGAATCTCAAAAAATAACTACTGATAGTATGACTTGACAAGGTACCGTAGTATAGTGAGAGGAGCATTAAAGCCAGTCATCAGATTTCTTTTGTAGTAATGTAATCTTGGAGCTATACCCCAGAGCCTCCATTTTCTGAGCTGTAAAATTAACATCATGTCTATATCAAGTGTTTACTATAACCAGGCACTTTGCTAGATGCTTGGGATAAAAATAGGAATAAGTGTTCCTGCCTTCAAGGAATTTGTAGTCTTAAAGGAGAAACAGATAAACAGATGAGTTTGAAGCCATGTGATAAGTGCAGAGAATGCCCACAGATGCCTTGTCAGATTATGACACAGATTAGGAGGTGAAGTGGGATGGTATGGTTACATGGTCAGAGAAGACTCCTCAGAGGAGGTTTTTCTGTTTCTAACTTTAAAAAGGGATGAGTTGAAAATTCACTCTGCAGCCAGTATACTCTGTGAATGCAGCAGGATCATTGTGATAATTAAGTGAGATAATGTGTACTGTGTCTAGAATATGTATGTAAGTTCTTATAAGTCAGGGTCCTTTATCCCCTCCTGCCTACCAGTGTACTTTGCATGCACATGCATACACACGCGCGCACACACGCACAGACACACACAATTGACAAATGAACTTTGTGCCCTCAAAGAAAGTATAGGGAAGAGAAATGGGAACAACATGGACTAGCTTATTTCTAATTACCTATAATTATGATTTCACAATCTGTAAATTATTTACATATAATGGGTTATTCAATTATCTCTAGTTTATAATTTATCAGTTATGCTATTTCCTTAGTTCACCAGAGGAGGAACCCAGAGCCTACGAGTAGGTGTCATGAGTTACGTTTAAAGAAACGTGTGTTGGCAAAATTGAGCACTTAGAGTTGCATTGCACTGTTTGAATACATGTAGTAACTTATTTCAAAACACTCTGAGACAGAAGAGCTATTATTATCTTAATTCTACAGATAGGGAAACTGAAGTACAGACTTTTCTATCTGAACAATATCATTCAACTAGTAAATAGGAACTTAAGTTTAAATCTAGAGAGTCTGTGCTGGACTCTACAGTACATCTAAAAAATAACATATGATTACGAAATTCCTAGAAATAAGTCTTCTTGTCCCAGAAGACTAAAACTTTCAAGATAAATGTGCAACTAGCCATGAGATTTTAAAGCACACAGGAAGCAAGCGAATTAGCCAGCCTGTGGGGTGTAAATGGATACTTTTCCTACAAGTTAATATGGTTGACAGACTTGCAGAAGAATACTGTTGCAGAGCAGAAACTGGAGTTAAAAGTCCCCATCATCACGGGGATGGAGAGAACATCTCACCAAGTGGCAGAGGTGGTTTTTTGTCTCTGCATTCTTGGGGCAGCCTGAGGAGGATGCATATGTTGGCTCTACTCTTTGCCTTTTCAGTAAAACTCAGTGTACAAGAATGGTGCCTTTTGGGCACTATGATGCCCAGTGACCCCTCGTTTAATGATCTTGTTCATTTAGCAGTAAATTCTCTTTTTTAAAGAGAATGTGATTTTGGGAGTCTTGTGAACATAATTTGTATAAATGGAAAACCTATCATCCCATTTCTCAATCAGACGGGCCTTTGTTAGGTTCTGGTGGCTTTATACCATATCTTCTGCTAGTGATGGCTGTAAGAGGAGAGCGCTGTTGAGACCTAAAGGAGGGAGTGGCCTGAGCATATAGGAAGGAATTCCAAGTGGGATGAATTGTGTGAAAAAAGTTACAAAGTCAGGAATGCACATACCAGACTTTAGATTATAAATAAATTATTTAAGACTCAATTCCATAGTGTAAACAGATTAACTTTGTACATATTAATATATTATATGGGATACATAAATCACTAGAATTTTCTACATAGCACCTTGATGTCACCAGTACCATTTGCTTCTTTCTTTTACATGAATAGTTAATTCCATAAAAATAGATTATTCATCCACCTTTCAGCATGTCAAGATTAACACAAACAACATCAAGCTGGCCACCCTGGGATGTACTTGGAGGAAGTCTGGATTGAATTACAGGACATTTGGAACAAACAGCAAGAAGAAACTATAAATTGGGAGAGGTGAAGAGTAGGAAAAACCCATGCAGTCTTTAGAAGGCAGGCTCCTCTCTGACCCTCCCCTGCTTACGCTGTCTCTCTCTCTCTCTCCGAAATAAATAAAACATTAAAAAAATTAGAAAGCAGGCTCCTGCATGAGCAAAATATTTCTTATTGTATAAGTGTGCTTTGGCCTGGATTATGCAAGAAAAACGTATCTCAGATGCAGTGAGGGAATTGTGATGTACGGAGAAGGATTATATGCAGTGTTTGGAAAACCCCCAGGATCTCCGTGTCCACACAGGCATCTGGTAGGCATAGTCCAGTAACTTAGAACCAGGAAGGTCAAGGACATTGATTGTCAGGGTGAGATATGTCAGCTCCTTCCCTTAAAGGAGAATGAGATTTCTGTTAGCCTCCTAGGCTGAGTGATTCTTTGTTCACCTGTTCACTTTAATGCAAGTTCTGCCTTTTGGGATCCCAGGGTTGGTGGCCAGTTTTCTTCAGCGTGCAGTTGGTTCCAGTGATGGTCACCGCTATGCCAAAAAGGGTTTTCACTTCCTGGATTGTTTTCAATCTGTGCATCTGTCTCTTTCTATATGTTGAAGTAGATTTATAATTCTTTTGTACAGTTTTCTGGGAATACATTCCCAAAGTTTATTTAAAAAAATTTTTTTAACATTTATTTTTGAGAGACCGAGAAAAACATTGTGATCAGGGGAGGAGCAGAGAGAGAGAGGGAGACAGAGAATCTGAAGTAGGCTCAAGGCTCTGAGCTGTCAGCACAGAGCACGATGCGGGGCTTGAACCCATGAACTGTGAGATCATGACCTGAGCCAAAGTCGGACACTTGACTGACTGAGCCAGCCAGGTACCTCCAAAGTTTTTTTTAATTATTTATAATATTTAGTATTATTTAATTATATTTATAATATCATAATATTGTTGCTTAGAATTGTATCCTATTCTGTTTTATCAGTGTACTTTTACATCATTTCTCTAATTTTGACCTTTGGTTTGTTTCAAAATTTTCATTATTATGAATATACAAATCTTTGTCAAATTGTTAGGTTCTTTTTAGAATATATTCTTACAAAAGGAATTTTATAAATCTCTTTCTTAGAAAGATTATACCAGTTTGTAAAGCCTCAGAAATATATTAAGCTGTTTGTTTTATAATACTCTAACAATCTTTGGAGAAAATTTTAATTTTTTGACTTTTTGTTTTTCAATTAAATTCAGCAGTGTATGGTACTTACATTTATTTCATTTTCCTTTCTTTTTCTTTACCTGCTTTGAAGTTAATACTTATGATTTATATAAACTATTTAATCTTTGATTATTTGTTTAGACAGTTTATCTTGAGAGATAAATTTTCTAAAACATTCCTGTTGTCATTATAAATCAGATTCACCTAAACTTACACTCATTTTCTGATAAGAAGCACTGCTTGTTTTTGAGATTCTTATCAAGCTCTTCTATTATTTTTCTTTTCTTTTCTTTTCTTTTTTTTTTGCCTTGAATAGTAAGGGAGTTTTTTGTTTTTAATCTGGTAAAAATTCAGCTTCAAAATGGTGAAATTAGAGGTATTTGAGGTTGTAAAGGGAAATAAACATTTTAAGTACCAGGGAAGGGGCATTAGAGCAGTGAGCAAGGGCACAGCAACACTGGTTCAAACAGGGTTCCTAAGAGCCTTTTTCCTACAATTCCTTATAATTCGTTAGAATGTCTGAGTCCAGAAGTTGGAACTGCTCTGTTGTCCGTGCACTGTTGGTACCCGTAGGGAGCAAGTATGAAAGACAACAATGGGCTGTATATGTAGGGGCAAGGGCCTGTGCTGTTGGATCTGCTACCATGCTGTTCCTTAGTTCCCTTGATGTTTCGTTAGGCAGTTAAATATGAGAAAAGATGTAATTTTAGCTCTGCAGACAAGTAGTAGTATTTCTTTTTTAAGGCAACATTTTATAACTTTACAGTGTAAGATTAAACTTATCTCTCTCTGCCTCCTTGCCTCCCTCCCTGAGTGTTGTGGTAACACATTTTTGAGAACAGTTTGTGGGTTCTTTAAGAGTCTCATGCTTTAATGACTGAGTTAGCTAGGAGTTTTGTGTGTTCTTTAAAACCTCATCTTTCATTAAAAATTGAACGAACCTCAAGCCCAAAACAAAAATAACAACACAGAAACCAACCATGAACTCAAGTCATATTGTCATTTAAGGAATTATTTGACAACTTTTATAGCATTTGGAGAAGGTTTCTGTTTTAACTCATCGGTTAGTAGAGGAGTGAGTACTTGTTTTACTCATCTCTTTACTTCAAGGAGGACTTTTACTACTGTGTGGGCCTTCTGTAGTTTGGAGAAGAAGTGGGATTGCCTCCAGCCTGAGGATTGCTAGTTTCTTTGGCTTATTCCAAAACAGTCTGATGGAGGAATTCAGATGTGCCACAAATACATAATGGATGAATGAATCAACAATAAATGTATTTGGGTGAGGCTGCCAAAGATGTTTGTAAGAGATAACGTTAGAAATGCTATTTTCCATTTAGTGGTGGTTTTGATTATTTTGAGTTTGTGGTTTTTAATTTTATTTTTATTTTTAAAAAAATTTTTAATGTTTAATTTATTTCTGATAGAGAGAGACAGCATGAGCAGGAGAGGGTCAGAGAGAGAGGGAGACACAGAATCTGAAGCAGGCTCCAGGCTCTGAGCTAGCTATCAGCACATTGGCCGACGTGGGGCTCAAACCCACGAACCACGAGATCATGACCTGAGCCAAAGTTGGACGCCCAACCGACTGAGCCACCCAGGCACCCCGAGTTTGTGTTTTTTTTTTTTTAATTTGTAATGTTTATTCTTGAGAGAGAGACAGACGGAAAGAGCATGAGTGGGGGAGGGATAGAGAGAGAGGGAGACACAGAATCTGAAACTGGCTGCAGGCTCTGAGCTTTAAGTACAGAGCCTGATGTGGGGCTCGAACTCACAAACAGTGAGATTATGACCTGAGCTGAAGTTGGGTGCTTAACCGACTCAGCCACCCAGGAGCCCGAGTTTGCGTTTTAAAGTGAAGTTCACAAAATGGGCTCGCTACTGCATTTAGTTTCATTCATTTTGTCATTTTGCAGTTTTTAATTGGTCCAGGAGCATTCATTGAAAAAACTAATAGCATAATAGTACAGTGTTTACTAGAATAATTTTGTTTCTTATATATCATATTACCCACTGGATTAATTGTTTCTGTAAGTTCCGTATATCTTTTAGAAATGTATCTTTACAAATTGTTCATGAGATACAAATAAATAACCTTCACTTATAAAGTCTTAACACATTAGTAGTGATAGTCCAGGGTTTGGGTTAATGAATTTCATATTTGTGGCATAATTTAGAATCAAATTTTAAGCATCATTTAAGAGAAAAAAGGAAATTTTAAAAATCAACTTTGGTGTCATAAATAACTTTTTGATATGGGAAGTTACTGCAATAAGCATTCCANCTTTCTCACTCCTAACAGAAAAGCCTTTTTATCATCTTTGCTAGTATAGTGTTCTGTAAAAATAATAATAATTAGTTAATTAAATGGAAGGAAGGAAGGAATAAATAAATAAAGTAAGTTCTAACTTTCAGAAGTCCTTTCAGGTTTTAGGGAAAGAAGAAAGAAGAGTGCCTTTTACAGCATGTAGAGGAAAGACCAGAAATTTCTCCCCTTTTCAGCAGGAACAGGTTAAATAGCTGACACTTTTTAAATGATTGAAGTGTCAGTGTGGGTAACAGTTTGTAAAAAGTCAAGATAAGAGTTGAGACTGGTTTCAGGCTGTGTAAATCTTTCCTACCTGAAGTGAGAAATAAATACTTCATAGGAATGTGTGTAGAGATATAATGCCTTTCTCTTCTAGGACACTTGTTTTAGTCAGCATTGGTTAAACGTGATTTCCTTTGGATGGCTGTTTGAGATCCAGAGAAATGAGTGGGTGGTTTCAGTGCAGTTTCAATGTAGTTAACTCAAATAAGTTTTCGAATTAGTATTAATTTGCTCCCCTTATAGATACCTTTAATGAGGAAGCCAGTTGTTAGACAAGTAAGCTCTCCACAACTTTATAGTTTATTGTTGTCAAATAAAGTTAATTGACATGGAAATCTATCCATTTACATTGTTCTCCTTCTTTGATTCAAGTTAAATGTACCTTTTCAAGAATGAAATCATGGCTAATATTTCTTGTGAGGTGTTTTTAGATTTAAAAATATTGGTTATTTTATGTTTAAATATGCAAGGCATTAACAAAAAGACTTAGAATCCAAATTTTGACTCTTCTATCTGGGAGATCTAGCTGGGGAGTACTTTAAATGAAGGCTCTGCCCCTAACTAGATTTATTTGTCAGACTAATACAGTGACAGGAAAGGAATAGAATGTTTGAGGTAGTATGACTTTTTACCTAAGTCATTGGATGAAGGACTGAATCTTACAGTTTTGCATTTTTGCTTCTTGTTTACCTGCTTTTAAGAACAAACACTCTGAGGGGCGGGGGTTGCTAATGGAATTTATGATAACAGAAGAGTAGTAAAAAATAAAATTGTTAGAAAATTATATTAATCAATGTGGAATAGAAATAAATTGCCAGGCCTAAGGAGATGATGAAATTGTTGTTACTATTAAAGTTTTTTAACTTTTATTTATTTTTGAGAGACAGGGACATCGTGCTAGTGAGGGAGGAGCAAAGAGAGAGGGAGACACAGAATCTGAAGCAGGCTCCAGGCTCTGAAATAGCTGTCAGCATAGAGCCCGATCCGGGGCTCGAACTCCCCAACACAAGATCATAACTTGAGCCACCCAGGCACCCCTCTGATAGTAACTTCTTAATGTTAAATTGGTTTTAACTAGTTATAAAAGATAATCAATGTAAAGAGTGTTTCCTATTTGCTGGGATAGAAAAAAAGAGAGGGGTCAAGTTGTTATTCTGGTTTTTGTAATTTTTTTTACACGACCTATGACCAGGATTCCTGGATGATTGTGAACTGCTGCAGATGGTCTGTCATTTAAGGGTGCATGCCATAGTTGAGGCCCACTGATGTGGGGACTCTCGTGAAGATAATCATGTTTGTTACATTTGTATTTTTTTATTTCCTGATATCTGGATTTTAAAACACTTTAACATATAGAAAAAGAGTTAATTGTGGTGTGGTTTTTTTTCCCTTATAAAAACATCTTTGTTTTATGTTTCTGAGTATATTTGGCATCTTTTTTTAATAAAAGGAATTAAAGTATAAAATACAGCATAAAATTAAGTAAAAGTTGAATGCCTATGGTATGTTATGCACTGTGCTGAAAACCATGGATACAAAAGTAAATAGGCTTCACTTCTCTCTATGGGGTAGCTCAGAGTTGAGTAGGGAAGAAATATTAAGCATAGAGCATTTAGAAGCCTGTTGCCTCCTCTGACAGAGGAGCTCATAGTTGTTCATTTGCTTAGTTCATTCATGTATCTGTTTATTGACTATATCTTTATCCCATGCCCTCTATAAAAAGAGCACTGTTAGGTTTCGGCATTATAATGATGGACTAGATAAATATGACACCTTTCCTCAAGGGAGAACTCACTCTCCATGTAAATTACCCCAGGTCACTCTCCATGTAAATTACCCCAGGCATAGTGATCGTTGTCATTTTTGTTCACTGTTCTATCCCAGAGTCTATAAGACTGCTAAGAAGCACCTAGTAAGTGCTCAGTAAATATTTATTATTGGAAGAAGGAAAGTAGATGACCAAAACCTGAGCTCAGATTCTCCTTTGCTTGTTGTTGGAAAGGCTTGATTGGATTTTAGAGAGTAATTGCTAAGTAAGAGAAAAATGAGTAGAATATCCTATGTGAAGGGAATAGTTTAAACATAGGCACTGAACAGTAAGAGTGATATTGAAACAATACAGAATTCACTCATTTCTTTAAGAAGTTGATCAGAATTAAATTATCCTATATTTCTAAACTTTGAAGAAGTTACAGTTTTTGCTAAAACTATTAAAAGCATCTCTTTATGTGGCATGTGTTGTTTTTAACAAACATGCTTATCAGGAATTTTTCTTGTTTATTTATTATTTATTTATTCTTTAGGGATTTTTCTTTTAGAGCTCAGTATTAAATTTTTATAGTATTTTATAACTTCTAATTTGCTATACTTCAATGACACTTGTGGATCAGTGGAAGATAATTTATGAATTTTTAAGTGAGAGAGATAAATTTCTTTCTAATAGAGAAATTAATCCCAAAATACTTGGACGAACTTATAATGCGTAGTTTCTCCTTAAAGTAGCCAAGGGCTTTTCACAAGTGGTGATAATTTAACTTACTGGCTGATGACATTAGGAAGGTACTTTTACCTTTGAGTGTCCAAAGTGTCCAGAATTTTGTTACTCTTAGCAAGCCCCAAAGATAACAGGTTTTTTATTTCCCTTCTGTTGTTTGTATAATTGGATTTAGTTATTATTTTTTCGTCTTGCATTTATTTGTTAGGATTCTTTTGTGTGTATTCCAATGTAAATCATAGTTTTTTGGATATAAATAAGAAAATAAATATTCCACTTAATTTTCTTTGTTTGAAATGCCTCATAATTTAAAATTGATCCAAAATTAAAAACAAACAAAAAAACCCCACAGCCTGTAGGTCAAGAATGACACAAGAATCTAAAGCATATGATTCATAAATGAGGTGATTCCTTTGTAGTTTCGTGGTCTTTAATTATTTTAACACATTCTTTTATAAGAACTTTGTATTTCTGTAAGGATTAGATCTGTGTTTCATGCTAACAAGTTTGCTTCACAAAAATTGCTACATTTTACAAGGCCAGTGTGCTTATATTAGAAAATGGCATTGCATTGTCTTTCTTTATTCTTGACATGAAAACAAATTCAGAGGTGAAAATAGTTTTTGTTTGTTTTTACTCTCTGCATGGCATAGTTTTAGATTCCTCACATAAGACTGCTATTTTAGCCTATCATTAGCCTATCAGTCTTATGTGAGGAACCTGAAATTGTGTGTGTGTGTGTCTGTGTGTGTGTGTGTGTGTGTGTGTGTGTGTGTGTGTGGTGCTTATTTATTTTTGAGAGAGTGTGAGCAGGGAAGGAGCAGAGAGAAAGGGGGACAGAGAATCTAAAGCAGGCTCCAGGCTCTGTGCTGACAGGAACAAGCCCGATGAGTGGCTCAAACTCCTAAACCGTGAAATCATGACCTGAGCTGAAGTCAGATGCTCAACTGACTGAGTCACCCACGCATCCCAAAACAATTATATTTTAATGAACATACAAATATTAGATGTTTTAGGAGTTGATAATTTTTTTGATAAAATTATTTCTTAAATGGAATGTTTTACAATCAGTAAAACAATAGAGTGACATTTTATAAACTTAGTGGAATGAGTTTTTGACACACTCCCTTTTTGTATACAAAGAAGTCTTTAAATTTCATTTATTTATTTATTTTTAAAGTGAACTCTGTACCCAACATTGGGCTTGAACTTAAGACCCTGAAATCAAAGGTCATCTGTTTTACTGTCTGAGACTCAAGCCAGGTGCCCCAGCCAAGAAAACTGTTCTTACACATTCTTGATTTTTAAAATTTTGTTTTAATGACCTCATGAGCTTTCAGAGAGAAATGAAAGTGTTGAGTTATTAGTGAAATAATTTATCTTTTTGGCTTATTTTTTAACGTTTTTATCTAAACTAAAATGAAATGAAAAAAAGTTTTCTGGAACCTTATAAGGCTGTATGTCAGCTTGGTTGAATTCATGTCCCCTCCTCATTAAGTATTTTTCTCATTTCCATTTTAGGGAAAAAAAATCCCATTAACATATATAAACAGAAATGAATCATATTTCAATATGCCAGCACTCATAGTAGACTGTGGCTTGAGTTAATGTTTGAGTAGAGCTTGAAGTCACAGCCTCAATCCCATCGAGGTCCCTGATAATCAGAAGACGTGGTGCTTCCTGGGACCCTGGACAGCATGAGCAGTAGTGTCCATGACAAGGTTTAGTTCAAAGTAATTAGGAAAAACAGTACCAGAAAAGTTGATGTTTTTATATTACAGCTTAATAAGAAGACTTTAATAGGAATGTATGATTTTATAGCGATATGTATAAAGAACAGACTAAATGAAGACAATGGTAGAAAAGCCAAGTGCTCATAATCAAGTGTCTAAAGTTTATCACAAATATAAACTATGGCAGAGTGTATTGTCTGTTACCAGAGTAGTACATATTCTTGTAAAAGTGCTCATATGATGCAAAATCCAATGACAATTCTAATTCGGGTTGTACAGATTCCAATCTGATAGCAGTGCATCTGTTTATTAGGAGTTATCCACTGAATGTGAATGATTTCAGTCCTAAGTCACTGCACCTGTTGCCAGGAGGTATTTATTCCAATCACTAGCCTAACGCGCAGAGAGTTATTGCTTGACATTTTATAGCTTAGGGGGAAAAAAACCTGTCTTTTCAAAATCATTTGTTCAGAGTGGAGAAAATGGAGCAAAACAGTTCATTTTACTCTAAGCACCGCTATTTGGCAGTATTCACATTTGCACAGCACAAAGCTACAATATTGATTTTTTGCTCACAGGGCCTCCCACAAGTTTTTCCTTCGATTGTCAGGGTTGCAAGATGGATTGGATTACACTTTCCTTGTTGGGATGCTTTTTTTTTTTCCTTTGTTGAAATAGAAATAGATTGAAAATACAACTCAGAATAAATATCATAGTAATAGGGTGATTAAAGGGATTTAATTTGGGAATTTTTTTATGTTGATTTAAGTTTCATTGAAACCTTGACAAACAGACATGCTATTTCCTTTCCTGCTCTTCTTCCCCTAAGACTAGAAAGAACCCAGTACACACTACTAACTCTGCCCTCTGCAACAGGGGTCTGCAGACCTGATGCTAATTGTTATTATCATTTGAAGAGGCATTAAAGTAACTTTAAGAATTTGAACCTGGGAGCTGCATTAATGTATGTCAAAACCCGATTTCATTCTTAGTGGATGCTATGATCATAGAAAAAGTAACTTTTCTGTGTCTCAATTTCCTCCTTTATAAAATGGTGATAATGATACCACCTCTCTCAATTTTTGGGGGGTTTTGTTTTTGTTTTTTTGTTTTTGAAGATTTTAGTCAGTAAATATTTCTAACGTCCTTAGAGGGATTTTTTGGAGATGATGGGGGTAAAGAGAGTGGCAGAGCCCTTCCCAAAACAGATGTAAAACTGAACAAAATTGTGAACCACTATTTAGGGCTCTGGAAATGAAACCAGAGCCCATTGAGAAATTGGGAAGTATTTATTTATGAAAAGCTGTCGAGTTTCTGGTATAAATAGTGGACGTTCAAAGCCTTCTAGCCTGAGGCTGCTCGTACCCTCCACCCTTCACTCCTTTGCTAAGTCTTTGTGGTAGTTTCATTAGGGCAAGGCTGGCCTTGAAATTCAGTGACTGCTGCCAGAGAGAATTGGCTTGATTCGTTTGGAGTGGTGGACGGAAACCTGTGCCTAGCAGTGTTGCCAATAAACGTAGTAAACACTGTGATAAACAGATGGGAAGGACTCACAGCTCTGCTATCCTGAGAGGTGGTGGTCCCTGTTGAGAAGACTGGAGGGTCAGTCTGAAACAAAACCAGGACATCTTTGAAACAAAAGAGCTAGAGTTCTCTCCTCATTTTTGACTAAGTGGGAAGCTACACACCCGTGCTGAAGAGATGTGAGAGGAGTTGGCAGAAAGTAAATAACCAGGGCTGACTTGAAAACTGCCTCATGGGGGCACCTGGGTGGCTCAGTCGGTTGAGCGTCCGACTTTGGCTCAGGTCATGATCTCATGTGAGTTCAAGCTCTGCCTCGGGCTCTGTGCTGACAGCCCAAGGCCTGGAAACTACTTCAGAGTCTGTGTCTCCCTTGCTCTTTTCCCCTTCCCCACTCACACTCTATGTCTCTCTCTCAAAAATAAATAAACATTTAAAAAATAAAGAAAAGAAAACTGCCTGATGAAGTTTGAACACTCTCCCTAACACATACTCAGATCAATCAGCAGAGGGTGGAGGCCTTCTTCTGGGTTCATATTGTTTGTGCCAGGTCTCTTCCCAGTCATTGGCTGATCACTAAGCTATGCAGAGACAGGAGTGATCCCTAGGAAGCCAGGTTAGAAAATAAAAATAAGAATTAACAACAGTGAGCAGAGACAGTAGCCGTACATTCTGGAGGAGGCAGATTCTGTAGATTAAATCCAATCAAGATACTAAACAGAAAATATCACAATAGCAGTAAATCTCAGGGGAAAGAAATCTGGATATGCAGTTGTTAGCAGAATATTATTTAAAATGTCTAGTTTCCAATAACAAAAAAATTATATGCAGAGAAACAAGGAAATTGACCCATACTCAGGAGAAAAAGCATTCAATAGAAACTACCTGTGATGTGGGCCCAGATGTTAGATTTAGCAGATAAAAATTTCAAAGCGACTATTATGAATATGTTCGAAGATTAAAGGAAAACTACAACTATATTAGAGAATTAAGAGGAAATATGATGGCAGTGACTTAATAAATATGTGGTCCCAATAGAGAAATAACTATTTTAAAAAGGCCTTGGAGAAATTCTTGGCACATCTTACATATTATATCAGTATGTTACAAATAAATTAAGAATTTCCTCCCCAAATACCAATTTCCCAGCTTTATCTGAACCCAGAGATTCTGATTCAGTAGGTCTGGTTTAGGCTTGAAGATCTGTCTTTCTAAAAACACTTAATCAGATGATTCTGATGCAAAGTTGTGTTTGGGAATCAATTATACAGTCCTGGTGAGTGACTTTTAAAAAAAAAAATCTAAAATATCCACTTTAAACATTTAAGAATTGCATCGTATACAAAGGAGAAAAGTGTGGTTAAGATAAATAGTGGCCATACGGGATTTTTTTCTGTGATTCATATAACAAGCCATTAATGTGATATAAATAAAGGAGTAAATAAATGTATCTAGAAATAAGATTTGTACCATTTTCCATAACATTTTCTTAGTGAAAATGTTGAATTTTAATAATATTAATTGCAACAGTTGTATTTTAGACTTTTCCAAACCTCAAAGTACCGTTGTGAGTGGAAAAGATTGAACCCAAAACCCTTGAAGTTTTCAGGGTAATAGTGTGAAGTGGCCAAAGAAGGCACAGCAATTTACATTTTTCTAAAAAGTGTATGTAAAGTTTTCTTTTGATCCCATAATTGGCCCATGTTTATTTTATCCCTTTTACTGTCTTTGATTAAAATAATCTAGGAAGATGTCTGTCTACGATTTGTATGAACTCTGCCTGCCTAGTTCATCACATGTGCTTCTGATAATTATCTTGATAGTACTGTATAATCTACGTGATTGTGCCACAACACATCAATCTACGTGATTGTGCCACAACACATCCAGGTTAGCATTCTCCTATATGTTTACAGTTTAAAGAAATAGAGCGAGGAATTTATTATTTAGTGATTACTTGAAAATGTCAGAATATCCTGTGTTACCTGATGAAAAGGAGCTTTGCCTATTTAGAACCATAGATTGGTGACATTGGATACAACTTTGAAACAACTTTAATTCTTCAGAAAAAGAAATTTAAACCCGGAAAGGTAAAATGACTTAGCTGTCACAAGGCTGACCCAGACACACTTTAGTACTCAGTACTCTTTCCATATGTATATATTTGGGCAATGTAGACTAAGCTCTCTTTGTACGTATGGCACACAATACTACATTTCTGAAAATACAGTTTTCATTATTTGTGTGTTTTATGAACATAATGTTTTATGAACATTTCCCATAGTTGTTTCCTGTCAGATTTACTAACATTCATTGGTGGATTTCAGACTGCATGAAAACTTAGAAAGTTAATTGTCAACGAGGGGGCTTGAGAAAGTCATACAGTACTTTTCTGTTCATGACCATTAATAAGAACACAACCTGTGGAGTCTGAGAACCGTGTGTGCCTTAAATTTGAATTCTTGGTAGTCTTGGAGACTCTGAACTTAATGCCTTAGCTTCATCCCCTGTAAAGTTGATATTATAACAGTAACCTACTCCATTGTTTTTTATTGATGATGTTGCTTAAAACAAAAAGAGTGATCCGTTTAAAGCATTTAACAGTGTCAGAACATATTAATTGCTGTGTAAATGTTAACTCTTATAATACAGTAAAACCTGAGATTGTACCTTGTTCTGTGAATGTCCTGTAAGACGAGCAAGCATTTCTAATAAACTTTAACTTGATAAACAAGTGATGTTTTGCAATACGAGTAGTATGTCTTGCAGACTGTCACATGATCACAACTGAGCCAATGGCTCTTGAAATTCATTTTGATATACAAGTGCTTTGACTTACCAGCATGTTTCTGGAACAAATTATGCTTGCAAACCAAGGTTTTTGGGGTTTACTTTTCTGTCCTCCTGTTTGAATTTTTGTATTTATGATTAGAAACATATGACTTAAATACACAAAAGTTCATAAACATGTAATTCATCTGTCTTTGTGAGAAACACTAATGAACCCTAGCAGGACCTAGAAAATAATAAATCCACAAAATACAAGTATTTTTCTTTTTTGAGGATGGCACATCATTTTCATTGATTGTAAATGGTTCATCTATTTCTTAATGCTTACTATTTTTATTTCCATTATCAAAGGAAATAGGTATGGCATAGAAAGCAGTTCTGTACAGTTTTAACAAATACTAGTTCCATGTAGCTTTGGTTCAACAATACTTACTGGAATTATGTATCATGTACATATATGATAATGTATAATTCCATTTCCACCTAGGCATTGGAATTATAACTAAGAACTCTATCATCATAGTGTAGCAGGGAAGATATAAATTAAAAATGAATATGCATAGTGTCATGGGGTAATAATAAGTACTTTAGTAAAGATACATATAAAGTTCAGTGAAAATGGGACAGAACAAGAATTTATAAAGGAGAACACTTAATAGTGTAAAACAATAGACAGTGTCACATTGAGTAAAGCAATATTCACTGCTAAGAACTCATTCATTTCTGTGCAGTGGAAGCTTAAGTACCATGATCTCTCTTCTCCAGAAGAGTCTACGTTAGAAATCTAAATTATTAAAGTGTGTTGATCTTTCCATCTTTTTCCTTTTCTTTTTTCGTACTTTACCTATTTGGATGACTGTAACTAAGGATTAAAAATCCTCTCTGAATTACCAAAACAGCAGGACACTCAACAGTGCAGCTTCTTAAATATCTTTCAAAAGCAGAGGAAAATTCACTTAGAACCATAACTGTAATCCTGCAGACTATCAACAACTACAAAAATTAAGGGCTTAATTTAAAAACGACAGTGCTTCAATGATATCCTACATTTTTGACAAGTAGTGAAAGTTGTGAATTATGGCTCCAAGCCAGTCTCCTAATAATGTGTTCTAACATTCATAATATTTTCTAGTAATATAAATTTATTCTCATTTGTTAAGGAATTATAATTGCAAAGTATCTCTGGCTTTAAAATACTCTGTGCTTCAAATATTTTATGAGGCTTGTTTGAATTTCCACACAGCTTTTGCCACTAAGATGAAGCTCTAATGCCTATTTTCAATCAAAACAAATAAAAGAATACTAGTTTAAACTGAATTATTAGTATGGGCAGTTCAGTACAGTATCAGGAAACAGAAGAAGCAATCATATGTGTAAAAGTTTATTTATGAATTTTCACTAATAAACTTTGAAAGGTCGACCTATTTACTGTCTGTCTTGACATTTGTCTAGCTCCATTTCTATATTCCTTCTTAACTGACGGTGTGCCTCTCCACATACTTGTAGTAGCCTCATAAGACCATAAACCCTCTTGGGGCACCTGGGTGGCTCAGTCGGTTAAGTGCCCGACTTCAGCTTGGGTCACGATCTCATGATTCATGAGATCAAGCCCCACATCGACTCTCTGCTGAATGCTTGCTCAGAGCCTAGAGGCTGTCCTCAGATTCTGTGTCTCCTCTCTCTGCACCTCTCCCACTCATGCTCTGTCTCACTCTGTCTCTCAAAAAAAAAAAAAAAAAAGACCATAAACCTCTTAACAAAAACCTCCTAAGTCTGGGGTATGGCACAATCCTCTGATGATTTCTGTGCTCTAAATTATGTTTTTTTCTGCTCGCTTCATTTCAGTTACACCTTTAGTTTTCTCAGTAGAACTGAACCATATCTGAGAATTGGTGATTTTTAAGTCATATCAAAATGTAACCCAGTCACCCTTCTGTAGGACTGTTTGAGTGTTAGAAAGAAGGTGCATGTCTTACTAGGTGATTTATTTCATTGAATTAGTGAGAAGCATTGTACAATAATGTTAAAGAGAACAGATTTTGGCATTGGATTGACCTGGACATGACCCAGTTTTTCAACTTGAAGTTTATAACTTGGAACTATTTACTTCTGAATGTTACGGTGGTTTTTTTTTTTTTTTCTATAAAAGGAGATATAAGGGATAGTTTATGTGATGCAGAGTAATTAATTAAAAGGATAGGGAGAAGAAAAAAATTCTAAAACCAGTGCTAGTTTTTTATAACAGGAATGTGTGAGATGGTGACAGGTAAAGAATTGAACTAAAAACCTTAGGCTGTGTTGGAAAAGTTTTTGATAATGGTGACTAACTTACAGGTAGAACACCAGCACAATGAGTATGGACCTCTCACACACATAGTTGTTTGGGCTGTTCTTGGCTTTCTCTGTGTTTACCCTTTGTCCTATGCTGTGTTACTACTTTATGGTCCCATGGTTGAAAACTTAAAATTCTCATTTTTTAAAATTTTTATTTATTTCTAGGAGAGAGAGACAGCGTCAGCAGGGGAGGGTCAGAGAGAGAGGGAGTCACAGATTCTGAAATAGGCTCCAGGCTCTGAGCTGGCAGTCAGCACAGAGACCGACGCGGGGCTCGAACCCATGAACCGCGAGATCATGACCTACGTGAAAGTCGGACACTTAACCGACTAAGCCACCCAGACGCCCCAAAATTCTCATTTTTAATTCCATCTGGGAATCTTTTTCAGCACTTAGGAACAGTAATTTTCTGCACTGTTTCTAATACACCACTCTTGAATTCATGTAGTACCTTCAATTGAGCAGTATTATGTACCTTATCTCATATTAGAGTCACACAGGTAGGAACAGTCATATCACAGATGTTTCATCTCTGTTTTAAAGGCGACAAAAGTGATTCTTAGATCAATTTTGCCCTTCCCGCGTTATTTCAGCTTGTGAGACTAGATTGGAGCAGTGCTGTCTCCCGTGAGTGCCAGCTGCTGCATGCTTCCATTTAGGCCAGTTTTAAATAAAGTGACTATAAATCATAATAATAAGTTATTGTGTTGTAAGTGTATTACTCTCATAGCATCTTAGTTTTTTTTCCAGGTGAGGGGGGCTGCTAAGACAAAAATATTTTTTAAGATAATGATAACAACAACTAATATGTATACATTAAATGAGAAAGTAAAGTCAGTGTATATGAGAGTTTTTATTCCACCGCCTGAAGGAAGATTGTTTCTTGATTTTTTGTTACATTCTGTATTTATAAAACTTGTCATTATTCATAAGTCCATTGATTAAGTTTGTCCTTTTTCTTTGGATTTACTCAAAAAGAGCCACTTCGTTTCTTATTGTGAATAGATTATACATGAATAGATTATACAGATAGTATTTTGCTAGAGTAATTTAAATTTTATTATACAGATGAATAGTCCAGCTAAAGATACATATTAAAAAAACTAAAAACTTCTTGACCTGTAGTAAAGAATCAAGGAATTATTTTAATACATTTATGAATGGATGATTTAAAGAAACACTTTTTGTGAGATCTCTTGAATATAGACTTGAACCGTATTACTTGAAAATGCCTTAAGAAAATAATTTATATCTTACATGTGTTAATTTTAATTTTCTTTCTTTCTTTCTTTCTTTCTTTTTTTCACTTTTAAGGTTTCAGCAGAGCAGCTTTACCCTTCGGGTTAGTTAGGCGAGAATTATCCTGTGAAGGTTATTCTATAGATCTGCGATGTCCAGGCAGCGATGTCATCATGATTGAAAGCGCGAACTATGGTCGAACAGATGACAAGATTTGTGATGCTGACCCATTTCAGATGGAGAATACAGATTGCTACCTCCCAGATGCCTTCAAAATTATGACTCAAAGGTAAATACTTATGTGTTACTATCCTATTTTAGCTACTACATCCAAAGTAGGTGAATAGAGTCCATTCTGAGCCCATTTATTAAACTGAGAGAGGGTTTTACCTAGTAATGTTGATTTCTCCTTTTAAGGTCTCAACATTTAAATCTCTATATCATTTTTATATAGTTTGACTTAACAGAAAGAATATGCAATATGTATCTAATAGAAAAATATGCAATATGCATCTTTTGATTTTTATATATCATAAGATACAGAGTAAAGAATATTTCAGATGTAATTTTGTCTTTTGGGTCTGTAGAATTTTGAATTGTTTTTGTAACATCGAGAATGTTTAACTCTCTGGGTCTTTAGCAATAGTTGGTCTTAATTTTTTTTTAAGTTTATTTATTTATTGTGTGAGAGAGAAAGAGAGCGAGTACACATACCCACAAGTGGGTAAGGGACAGAGAGAGAGGGAGAGAAAGAGAATCCCAAGCAGACGCTGCCCTGTCAACACAGAGCAAGACTCCAGGTTCAATCTCATGAACCATGAGATCATGACCTGAGCAGAAGAGTGGGATGCTTAACAGACTGAACCACCCAGGTGCCCCAAGTCTTTAATTTTTCAATTAATATATTTTACAGCAAAAATGGGCAGACAAATTACAGCAAGTTACCATACTTGCATTGCTACACAGGCACAACCTCCCCAGTTGTCAACATCCTGCATCACAGTGGTACATTTGTTAACATCCGCACCTCATTATCACCCAAAGTTTATAGTTTACATTAGGGTTTATTCTTGGTGTTGTGTATTCTTTGGGTTTTGTCAAATTTATGATGGCACGTGTCCACCATTGTAGTATTAGACAAAGTAGTTTTGCCATTCTAATAGGTGTGTACTGATTTTTAGTGATGTCATCTTTTAATATGCTTACTTATTTCTGTTGTCTTTATTGGTGAGGTGTTGTTCAGGTCTTTTGCACATTTTTCAATTGGATTGTTCTTTTGTTTTGTTTTGTTTTCCTGAGAGAGAGAGTGCATGAGAGAGAATCTTAAGCAGGTTCTAGGCCCAGCACAGAGACTGATGTGGGGCTCATCTTACAACTGTGAGATCATGACCTGAACCAAAATCGAGATTTGGACACTTAACCAACTGAGCCACCCAGAAACCACATTCGTTTTCTTGTTGTTGAGTTTTAAGAGGTCTTTATACATTTTAGGTAACAATTCTTTATCAGATAGGACTTTTGCAAATATTTACTGTCAGTCTGTGGTTTATCTTCTCATTCTTTTGATCCTTAGCTTTAAAAAACAAATGACACAGCAGATTCAAGTTAAGAAAGCATATACTAGGCTTTCTTTTCTCTCCCCCTCCCTTCATAGATATATATATATATATATATCATTGGTTAATATTGTGTTTTACAGATTATTGTGTTGGAAAGTGTTGTATAAAGTCTAAAATATATAAATGATATCTCTTAACAGGACAATTGCCCTCCTATATATAGGTTGAATACCAAAAAACTACTGAGAATAGGTGTTGCCTTTCCTCTGCCTTAACACATAACTCCTGCTCTCTCTATCTGTCTCTCTCTCTTTCCCTCACTTTTGCTACACTTGGCACCTTAATTAAAATTTTCTTATATATAACATATTAAAATTGTGGTTAGTTATGGTCAAACTAGTACAGAGTTTATTATACATTTTTGCTTTTGTATTTTGTTTACTAGGAAAACCCTTCCTCTTTCTACTCAAAGCTTTCACCTTCTTCTGCTACCTCTTCAGTCCCTCTGGATACAATATTCTTTCTAGCTTTCTGGCTTATTTATTCATCTGCCTTAAAGTAGAATAGCAAATTTTCTAGATTCGGGTCTGGTCGATGTAGGCAAAATGAAAATATCAAGTGGTGGTAAGAGACGATGAAGAAAAAAATGGAAAAACTATTTAACAAAAAATCCATGCCAAAGGAAGATGGGTACAAATTGCTGTAAAATCTCTAATTTCACAGAGATATGTATTAGCATATTTTTTGTTGATAGCACATTATGAGTAGTTTTCCTTTAATGTTAATGCTGATCAAGATGCTTTTTAGGAAACCAGAGAGCATATACAGTACTTCAAAACATTTTTATTTTAGGGGTGCCTGACTGGCTCAGTCAGTAGAGCATAGAACTCTTGATCTCAGGATTGTGAGCTCAGGCCCCACGTTGGGTGTAGAGATTACTTTAAAAAATACGTAAAATCTTTTTTGAAAACTTGTTATTTTTAGTTCTTAAAGTATTGTTATTAAAAAATTAAGACAAGAATCTTACTTGCATAAATGGCATTTGAGAAAGGTTTTTTACATTTAAAACCAAAGTTCTTTATGGATTATGTAGCATTTGGAATCAAAACATAACTTAGTTGGAAGAAAGGATTCTGTACTCCCGTAAAATTGTAGAACAATTTGCACATAGTGTTTCAAAAGTTGGGAACTGCCCCTGCTAGAAAGACCGTAAAGGCGGCCACTAATAATTGAATGTTTATCTGTTCTTTATATTGTTGAGCTGTTTAATTTAGTGATATTAGGTGAGCAGCTAGAAGTAGGCCAGAGCGAAATGGGAAGTAAAGATTTATTACATAAAATTACCTGCTTTTTACAAAATTGACAGGCAAAAATGCAGTGGAGTTGGTACAAGGAGAGGGTCTGGAAAAGCTGGCCTTGAGGAATGGTCCATTGTAGGCCACTTGTCTCTGTAGATTTATACATTTGAATACATAATTCAGTATCCAACAAAACATATGTATTATCATGTTTTATCTATTAAATATAATTATATATTATAAGATATATACAAGATAATATATAACAAGTTACTTTCAAGGTTTCATGATGTTATAAAAGCAGGGCTGCAGTTTTGATAATTCTTTTAAGTTTTTATTACTTACTTTGATAGAGTGAGCAAGGAAGGGGCATATAGAAGGAGAGAGAGAATTCCAAACAGGCTCCAGACTGTCAGCATGGAGCCGACGCTGGGCTTGAACCTATGAACTGTGAGTTCATGACCAGAGCTGAAACCAAGAATTGGACACTTAACTGGCTGAGCATCCAGGCACCCCAATAATACTTTTAAAAGTAACCAGAGTTTTGGGATATTTACATTCTGTGAAAGCATAAACTTGTTCTCTGTACCCTTGTTATCAAAATATCCAAACAGTTTATGATGCTTTAATGCAAATAAGGAGTTAATTCTAAAACTAGTTGTAGAAATCCCTTTTTTAAATTATTGAATTATACTGGTCGCTTATAATTATTTAGTCACCACAATGACAATATAAACAAATTAAACAAAAACGCCCCTTAAGAGGTGCCTGGTTGAGCATCTGACTTCTGGTCAGGTCATGATCTCATAGATCCTGAGTTTGAGCCCCAAGTCGGTCTCTGTGCTAACAGCTCAGAGCGTGAAACCTGCTTCAGATTCTGTGTCTCCCTCTCTCTCTGCCCCCTCCCCTGCCCTCTCTTTCTCCCTCAAAAATAAATAAACATTAAAAAGATTTAAACAAGAACACTTTAGTGACAAGACAATGTTAAGAGGACTTAAAAATGAGTTTCATGTTGGTAGCTTGTAAGAACTCCATTCTACATGTGTCAAAATATAAACCTTTAACGAAGTCTGGCATATTTGACTGGTACATAGTTTCAAATAGTTGTAAGAAAATATGTAGACAGTATTTTTGCAGCTGAATTATTAATGAATAATTTTTTAGTATCTTTCTTTAGTTAAGTGTGGGGGTTGAACTTGACCCCAAAATCAGAGTATTATGTGCCAGCATCTAAGCCAGATAAGCAGCCTATTTTTTAAAGTATATCCTTGTTTTTTAAATTGAGAAATGCTTTTCAGTATTTACCAAAAATGTAAGAATTATTTTTACCATACCCCTAATAATTTGGCAAATTTTCTATTTATAATTGTCAGAAAATGTGATATTCAATAATGTAGGACAAAGACTTTTCTTTAGAAAGCTCAAATAAAAGCACTTGACATTTTCTATTAAATTTCTAAAAATGTAATGATGGAGACACACCCAAATTTCAATATTATTAATGTATGTTTGTCCCCTTCCTTTACTGTTACCACTTCAACCGTTGAAAGTCAAGTAAATAAATACCCTTGTAATTCTGACTGTGGCGGTGGTAAAGTATTAATAATTCTTATTCATTATTCATTATCTATTTCCTGTTCATTTAAAAGTGTGAAACCAAGGCTCTGTTAGAAATTGATAGTACACTTGTCTTACAAGTATACCAAATGGCTCACCCTAAAAGTGAGAAATGAGCTTCTTCCCTAAAATGATATGTATTTTAATTCTCTATAACATAATCACCATTAGAGAGAGTATTTTTAGCACTCTTTGAAGATAATTTTAGTGAGATAACTTAAAAAAATGTGCAAGGGGCACCTGGGTGGCTCAGTAGGTTAAGCATCTGACTCTTGATTTCCACTCAGATCATGATTTCATGGTTTGGTGGGATCGAACCCTGCATTGGGCTCTTTGCACTGACAGTGTGGAGTGTGCAGTGTGCTCTGGATTCTGTCTCTCCCTGCCCCTATGCCCACCCTTCTCAAAATAAGTAAACAAAAAAAAATATTTTTAAAAGAGTACAAAATATGCAATACCTTTAGCACTTTGATTTCATTAAACCAAATAGAAACAAAAAAACACTTTATTACTACTCTGAAGTATTTGATGAATAAGTAAATGAAAGTTTTGGCAACAGTACTGGGGTTTTGCAGCACTTGAGTACAATCTAGTTGGTGTCTAAATTGTAATGTCATTTGTGACTGTCCCTGTGTTCAAATTCTTCACTCTGAAAGCGTGCCCATTCTGATTAAGATAGTTTGCTGCCTAATGCTGTGCTTTATAATATTCCCTTAAGTTTTTTAGCACTTTGGTTTAGAGATCTGAAAGTAAATGTGTTCTCCCCACCCCCCNTTACAGAGTACGAGTTACAGAGTTAACTCATACTACCAGATATGCACCAGTGTACTTCTGCCAATACAAAGAGGTTCTAAGAGTAATCTGTATTCCTCTCAAGAAGATAAACTACATGCCTCAGTTTTTCCCCTATGGGAAGAAAAGGTATATTTGTGTAATTGATTCAGAAATAAGCTGTTTTTTTGGTATTGAAATTGACCAAGGCATAAAAGGACTGTCCTAGAAGTGGAGAACTAGTTCATTCCTTTAAATGATTGTCTGGCCAAAATTTTAGCACTCATGTAAATAGCAACTGGCTAGAACACCATAGCATAACTGTGTTACATTTCTGGGAGCTTTTAAGGTTTATTTATTTATTTTGAGAGAAAAAAAGTGCACAGTTATTAAATAAAATTCAGTGTAATTTTGGTGGTTATACTATCCAAATTTTTTTTATACTACCCAGAAGGGTTTTTTTTTTTTTTAACTTTATTTGGGAACAAGGTTGCATATAAATAAATGATTCAGCAAGCAATTGTTTATACAGATTTGGTGCTCACAAGGGTGGTGAAGGAACATACAGATGAAGCAAACGTTAATGTAAAGTTGACAATTGCTGGTGATTAGATGATATCATTCACAGAGGCTATGTGGTTTGAGCATGCAAAAATTTAGAGTACACTTGAATATAAGGGACAGAGGTAGTTGCCATCAAGAAAACCAGGTCAGGCACAGAAAGATAATGTCTCACAAAGCCAGTAGTAAAGTTAATAGCAATAGCAATAGCAATAGCAATAGTAAAATAATAATAGTAAATTATAAAAGATGGACACTTTTTCTTGTTGATATTGACGATTCTTATTGTATAGAAATTTTCTGTCTAGATTTTTATTCTGTCCAGATAGCCCAAATAAATAAAACATTTAGGGTTCTCATGATAGAGTTTCAGAATAGGTATCAGGAAAATAACATTCAGCCTTGCCTGGACCAGAAGAATTAAGTATTTCCCTAGTCACAGAACCAACAATGAATAAATACGTGACCTAGATTTTTAAAGTAGGTGTACCATTCATGGATTTTTGTCTTAAAAGGAAAAAAATCTAGCTTCTAGACTTAGGTACAATTTCGTTAAATTAAGCTATATCAGTAGATGACAAAACTTCTTTCAGAGCCTACTCCTTTCCGCAAAGGTTAGGATGATGGAAGTAAGCTCAAATATATAGGAATCAGATCAATTTGTTCCTGTCCTACATCCCATTCAGTAACTTTTCTATCCTTGAATTTCCCTTTTCTAAACCTGTCAGTGTCCTACCCAACTATTATTTCCAAGCATAATTACATTTTATTTAACATGTCAACCCAACAGCAACTCAAGTGGTGACAGTTTCTTGTGTGTTAGAGGATTTGAAGAAATGTGTTACTGTATATGTATGTGCATTACTTATTCTATCCATGACTCATTACATTACAGGAGATGCAGAGTGAATCTGGAAATTTAGTGCATATTCACAGCATGCAGTGAGAAGTAAGACTCCATGGAAAGGGCCCTGTATGCCTTAATCTGGAATAAGCATGAGGATCTTTCCCTCTGCCTTTCCACCTTTCACTCTTGTTACTAGTCAAGGCACATAGACCCTCTGTGGGAATGGGTAGTGGGGACATATGTGATTGTTTCTATTTTAGAAGAGTTATTAAATAACGTTGTTAGGACTGCTGAAGAACTTGGGACTCCTCATATTCTAACTCTGTTTCATTACATCAGGGAATCAACTGTCGTTGCATTCAGTACATTTTGTTCACATGGCAACATGTATATTCTCTTAGCTTGTTTTAAAAATATCCTTGAAAAAAAGTGGCAACATGATATGCCTCTTTTCATTCTGTGAACTTTTAAAAAGGTTGAATTATTTGCTATAGGGGCTGAAACTTCAATTCATCTATGCCTAGAATCTCATTAATTAATATCTTCATGACATGAGGGGCGCCTGGGTGGCTTAGTCGGTTAAGCATCCGACTTTCGCTTAGGTCATGATCTCGCAGTTCGTGGGTTCGAGCCCCGCGTGGGGCTCTGTGCTGACTGCCAGAGCCTGGAGACTGTTTCAGAGTCTGTGTCTCCCTCTCTCTCTGACCCTCCCCTGCTCACGCTGTCTCTCTCTCTCTCATAGAAATAAATAAAAATATTTAAAAAAAAAGAAAAAATATCTTCATGACATGAAAATTTATTATTAAATAATAATTAATAACTAATCTCAAATAATTCTGTTGTCTAAACTTTTAAAATCCACTTTGGTTATTTTCAACTATACTGACACAATATGAAGTGTGTATAAAATATTTAAAAGAGATACACACACATATATTCATACTATAAAACCTTCCTCTGAGAACTGATGAATATTGGAAGCTTCTCAAAATTTACCAAGAAAATCCATGAAAATGCAGCCACAATTCTGCCAGTGTTCTCTAGCAGACTTTATGATTATAGATTCCGGTGTGAGTATACTCTCCTTGACATACAATACCTCTCAACTTTTATATTGATCATTCAGTCTTTGTAAAGAAGCTTTGTATCCAAGTCCGAGCTTTCTTATAGAAAGAGTTTATCTAATTATTTTTGTTTTCTGATCTGTCTTTATAGGTAATGATATATTTAAAACCTGTTTTTCTAAGATATTCATAACCCATCCTCAGTAGTGGCACTTCTTTAGAAGGAAGAAAATAGCCAAATCTGTCCTTTCACCTAATTTGATATTTTGTAATATTTGGGGGGTTTGTGTATTTTATTCGTGCATTATTATAAATACTTACTGGTAAAGGATACTTTTGCTTAGTCTGTTTATTCATTGAACCTATTTCATTCTCATAGGATTTAAACTCACCATTTCTGAAGAACTACATGTTTACCTTTACACTGCTTATCCCAAGTGCTTTTATCTGTGGTGTCAGATTTATCAGCCAATTGTCCATTAAGATGAAATGTATCTGGGGAAAAATGAATAACTTGGATGCTACTAACTCATCACCTCTGTGCATTGTACTTAGGTTATTTTCTGTTAGATGATGGATTTCCACTAATTCTTCACTTTTGGCAGAGCTGTTTTAAGACAACTAACTGTAATTACAAGCACTTCTCTTTGGCCAAGGATTGGGAGGTTACTAGTATAGACTCGTGAACCTTTAGTGTAGTGATAAATAATCATTAAAGCTCTAATTGGTATATCTAATTGGACACACACTTTGCATGTCACTTACTGATGGGCATTTAAACCAAAGCATTCATTATAGGAAGGGGACTAGTGGCAGTAGTAAACATGAAACATATTAAGCATTCACATTTACTGTGCAAGAAAGACTAATAAATTGTAAAATGGCTTAGAAGACAGATAATCTAAATATCCCTTACGACCTTGATTATCAAACGTAGAAGAAAGTTACAATGTCACATCAAAGGTTCTGCTTTACAGGGTCCTCTGTTTCTCCTTAAAAATGAAAATTAGTAAACAATTCTAACTGGATAATGAGGACTAAGAGAATAGGTGTGAATTGCCACATTTCTCTGGTACTTGTGGTTAATATGTGGGTTTTTAACCTTTTATACTATGTCTTTTGGTCAGGGAAGCTAGGACCATTTTCGCTGTGGACAAAACATTACTGATCTTCAGTGTTTCCTAAGGATTAATCAATGAATTAAGAGGTTTGAATAATATGTTAAAAGTTTGAATTTGATTTTGGTTTTAGACAGAAATTGGTCAGATGAGGAAAAGGGAAGTTAGTTTTTTAAAAGGAAAATACTATCTCATTTCAGCTCTAGCTATTTTGCTTCAGTTTTTATTTTTATTTTTTTAAGTTATTTATTTTGAGAGAGAGAGAGAGAAAATGAGCCAGGGAGGGGCAGACTGACCAGGGCTTGAACTCACAACCATGAGATCATGACCTGAGCAGAATGGGATGCTTAACCAACTCAGCCACCCCAGCACCCCAAGTTTTTATTTTTAGAAGTAGTCTTTAATTTTGAAACCAGAGTGGAGAGGTGAAGAAATAAAAGCAAATGTAAACATTGATTTGACATACAGGTTTTTATATATTGTAAATGATCTGTTCAGAATACTTTTCATACTTAGGTATTATTTACTCCAGCATTCTCATTTGAAAGAAAGCTGTTTCCAATAAGATTACTGTGGTATTTCTATAGTACATATATTGTCATCTAGCTTGTAGTTTTTACTCACTTAGAACATACCCTACTTCACACTAAAATATTGGTTTCTATTTACAAAGTCAGTTTAAACATTAATTATGTTAACTGACAGAAACCAAGTCCAATTTAGTATTATATTACCTAAGTGTACTAGGTAATCAGTGTTAAATAACTAAATGAAAGCACACTGTATCTGCTTGCATAAGACTCGTTTCAAATGCCCAGTTGAGTTTTGTTTTGTACCTAAATGTGACTTTTTTTTAGTATGTAGCTGCTCTCTGATATCATGCTACTAGTGCTGTGTTTAAATATAACTGTTTACAATCATCCTTTTAAAAATGCTATATTTTGAACAAATAAAAGTAGATGCTTAATCACAATTTCAGAGAATAGACATGAAATTTATTAGATTCTCAAATCAAGACATAGTCTTGTATTTCTTTGTATTTGGTTTTCTCTCCCCATTCCTCACTAAAAATTCATAACCGAATGCTAGTGAAATGTAATATAATACACATTTTCTACCACTATAAAAAATGAACAAATTATGGTGTGTAACTTCATTTTAGAATTTGTAATTCCTTTTTGTATGCAGTGCAGCGTCTCATCAGCATGTTTATTGCCAGGAAATTAAATGTATTTGTTGAAGGTCTGGAATAATTTTACTGTCTGAAAATACACTGTTTATTATTTAATGCATTTTTATTATATAATAAATAATAACAAAATGTAATTTTGAGTGAAACTGATAATTTTCCAGTCTAACAATCCTTTTTATTTTATTGAGATTTGTAAGTCACTAAAAAGAAATCATATGTGTTACTTCGTAAAGAAAAAAATCCTTAGTCGCTGTTTTAGTCCAAATTCTTATTTTATTTTCTTACTAGCAGCTTAGGAGCCCTGCTTTGCCTCTCAAGAGGAGGTAGCCGTTGTGAATCAGTATCATTTATAATATATTCTTTCGACTTATAATTTATTCTATTGACATATTCTATTTGACATAGAAAATAAGTCAAATGAAGAGAAAAATATTTGATATTAAATTATTTTAAAAGTGCTAAGCTGTTATTTATTATGACGTTACTAATGTTTCTGTATATCACATAATGAAATTGCACCTAGACCATATTAGCAATAGCAGCAGTAACAAAAACACCAGTATTGATACACTACTTTGTACTTTGCCTAAAGAAAATTATTGTGGTTAATTAGGTTTCTGATAGCATTACATATTTATTTGTGTTACAGTTTTTAAAGACCTATTCTTTTTGCTTTGCTATGTATTTTCTTGAAATGTAGTAATTAGTTACAGTTTGTAATACTGTTTGCTATTTCACAATTAGATTTAGACCTAATATCTCTCTAGGAAAAGTCAGGTTTAGTAGAAATACAAAGGAGTGATTCTGTAATCTTGATACTGTTTCATAACAATCAACTGTATCCTTTAACTAATACATGTCACGTTCTCCCAGTATTGCTTCACATGTCATATGCAGCCAACACAGACCTAGTTTTAGAACTCACCTAAGTACACTTCCCACTGCCTTAAAGAGAATATCTGAAATGGTAGTCACTCTGTATAGTTGCCTTGAGATTATAGCAGTGGTCTTTCTGTTCCTTTTTTCAGACCAGATGGGGCGCCTGGGTGGCTTGGTCATTTAGGCGTCCGACTTTGGCTCAGGTCATGATCTCAGGGTTCGTGGGTTCAAGCCCCAGGGTCAGGCTCTCTGCTGACAGCTAGCTCAGAGCCTGGAGCCTGTCTTCAGAGGAGTCTGTGTCTCCCTCTCTCTGACCCTCCCCTGCTCTCTCTCTCTCTTTCTTTCTCTCTCTCTTTCTCTCTCAGAAATTAAAACAAAAACAAAAACATTTTTTTAAGACCAGAGATCTGTCATTGTTATTGAACTCAACCTGTAATTTGTGAAAATACTACTCTGTCTAAAAGTGGATTTACCATGAAGCTAATGAATCTTAAACATCAGAGCCCTTCACTTGCACAGGCTCTTCCAAAGGCATTGGTAGGACCCCTAGCGGTGTGCTCACAGGGTCATATGTTTTTGTAAAGTTGGCTGAAGTATGATATTTAAACACAGTCTTTTAAGGTTTTTATTTCATTCTCTGACTTCTCTGTTACACTTCCCCTCATTTATGGTCACTTAGGAGTAGCCAAAAGCTAGTGGGATTCTGTTAAGTAGAGGTTCTGGTGGTGATAAATTCAGTTTGGGTTTAGTGGGGTATTTTTATGTGGTTTGCAGACACTCGTGTGCAGTTTAGTTATTGCTGGCTATTCTGGTGAAGAAATGGCCTCTAGAATTACTCCTATTATTCATTATATTGCCTTACTGATTGTGACATAAATGTGCAAGGCCAGATGTCATATTACAATTTGAATGTGTCCTGTGGCACCTGAAATATGTGGCAAGAGGAGGAAAAATAATGTTTGAAATGTATGGAGCTAGAAGCTACTCTGTGGAAAACCTTTTCAGCCATTAAATGTATAAAACAGTAAGTGGGGGATGTGGTTTTCATATATAACAAATCAAAACAGAATTTCTTTCCCGTATATTCTTGAGGGAGTATATAGACAACATCTCAGATGTAGTACTTACCATTATAAATGCAACATGCTATTCCCCTCTTTGAATGAGTATCATATAAAATAGAATTTACCAGAATACCTGTGTTTGTGGGACCTGGGCTGTAGCAGTTCTACAGGCATGAGCATCTGTGACGTAGGCATATACTTTATGTATGCCAACCATCAGTAGTAAATAACAAATTATGAGCAGCTGTTCTAGGGGAAAACCAGAACTGTAGAAAGTGACGGGAAATTGTTATGAATGAGACAATGATAGGATTTGTGGTGAGGAAATATTAAGCAAAATATGAAGGAATGCCGGCAATTAGTTTATTAAAATGTTATTTCAGTTTTCTGGATTTTGTTGCTTGTGATGCCTGTTGGCTTTTAAAAATGTGTTGTTTATTGTGATTTTTTTTTTTCTAAATAACTATTCACTTTGGCACCTAATTTTCTACTTGAAATTTCTCTGGTTTTTATTCCCCTTAAAAGTTTTATAGGCTTTGAACCTCACAAAATGTTAATCTGCCCCTACCAGTTTTATTTATAATGTGATTTTGAGAAATGGGCAGTGCTCTACTTGGCATTCATAAGTTGATCTCTACACTTTCGGACATTTCATCGTATCTTTTTTATTTTTTTTTTCAGTGTGTCTCCATTGTATTATAATGATTTAGAATTTGGGATGAGAAGGTGAAAAATTTTAAATTTAACAAATTTATTAAGGAACATTAATTAAATAGATAACAAAACATTCATTAAATTAAAGATTTAAGATTAAAAAAACATTTTCATAGTTTATGTTAAATAAATGCTTTGTTTAAAACCTTTCTATTATGATGTAGGCTAAACTCAAGAAATTTTAAATTAAGTAAAGTTTAAACAAATTTTAAAGAAATGATACTAATGGGCTCTGCTTTTATACTTTTCTTCCATTTTGCCCACTCCCCATTTTTGGAAGTTTCCTTCACCCTCACCCCACATTCCTTTTATACCCTTCTTATGGAGAAAAAATATTATTTTTAAGTTACTTTTCTTTAGTAATGATTTCAGATCTATAAGGTCCATAATCAAAAAAAATCTTTTAGTAAATCAAGCATTTTTTTTTCTCTTAGAAATTGCCAAAACAGTGCACCAAAAGGAGGCAAGGGAAAGTATGCCATTTTTTTCTAGGACATGTTATAATTTGGTATTTTTTTCTATACATTAAATTATCTTATGACCCAATCCTAAGATGTTCTCATTGTTAATTCATGGAATTCTGTATATATAATTTAAAAGAATGTTTATAAGTAACTTCTTAAATCTATTTGTGGGTTTTTAGGTGAATGAGACTCTACCTTTTGGAAATGTATATAAACAGGTGTGTTAGACAGAAAGATAGATAATGGTCATTACAAATACATTCTCTGATAAGTTGATTTGAGACCTTTATATGTGCATTGCCATTTATTTCCACCCCTGACGAGTAGACCTTTATTAAGCTGTGATGATTACTGAATATGAAATGTAACCAAGATTATTTTTTATTCAAATATAATTTAAATATTCATCAAAGAGAAGCTATGCTTGAGACTGACAGAGACTATTAACATCAAAAAATATAATTAACTGCATTGGGTATCATGAAGCAGAGTTAGCCAAATAGCCGAGAGGTCTAATTGCTCTAGAGTTCGAGAAGCAATGGTTTTATTTTATGCGGTAGCTGTGGAATTAATAGTAATGTGGTTGCCTATGTGGGCCAATTAAAAGCTGCCTGTTAAGGTTCATTGCTCTATAGGAAACCCATTGAATATCTCTTAGTAAACAGGATTGACATGTCAGTGTGTACAAAAAGATGAAATACAATAAAATCTGTGAAAATGAGAAGTAGCATTAAAAGAACTGTTTTTGAAAACAATTCATTAAACTCTTTACACATACAGTGTTAGAGTGGGTGTTGTGGTATGCCCTCAGATTCCCCATTTAGGATCAGGCACCCTTTCCCTCAGCTGCCAAAGCTGTTGCCTGCTGATGGGCTCTCTGTGAGTCCCCGCCCACGACTGCCATGGGCTGAAGGGTTCTTAAGCCCTTCTCCCCAGAGGCAGCCCTCGCCGAATGCCAAAGTACAAAGGCTTTGTCTCCTCATATTTTGCTTCATTTTGAGACAGCTCCGAAGGGCCCTCCCAATTCCAGAGATCCTCTCTGAGGAATTTGAGGGGCCTTTGTTACAACCGCATTAGAGGCCTCTACCCAGTCCTGCTTCCCTGAAAGTTCTAAGAGCCCTGTGAGCCTCCCATAGATCTCTGCCTCAGATTCTTCTTCCCATGTTACCCACCCTGAGAAAGATACTTGATGGTAAATCTGAAAACAAGTCCTGTCAGTGGTACTGGTTACATACATTGTAGGAATCTGGCAACTAAAGTAGTTTTAACCACTCTCCCAATTGCCTCATTTAGGTCTACAAATAGCATTTTATCTTTGTCATGTGATCCTTTTTCTTTAATAAAGGTAATATTCTGACCTCTGTGGTGCTATTATTCTTTTTAGCTGAATACAGAAAGAAAGCACTCCTGATTGAACCCAAAAGATTTTGCCTTGTCCATACTGTAGAGATTGAGATTTAAAAGTGGGCAGACATTCTCATGACATTTTGACATTAATGAGATTGTTGAAATGGAAAAGTTGAAGGGTCAAAGAGAAGAGCAGTAGCAAGCTCTTCTCAAGTTTCGTTTCTTAATGATATATAAAATATATTTAATTAATTGACTATGATTCCTAAGATGAAATACGCAATGTTATGCATTGAGTGGATTAGAATACTTTTTTGCAAAGAAAAATAATTCTAACACCATAAATTATGCAGCCTCAAATACAGTTTATTAACTTGAGATATCCTATTTATCTAACTTTTATAAGACATGTAAAAAAGTTTAGAATAGCTTATTAGATCTTAATATGTGTGAAGTAAGAAGGTGTACATTGTGCCTTTCATCTTCAGTGATAAAGATGTTTTCCTGGTCATTCATTATTTAATATGCTTATCCTGTTTATATCAGTGGCCCAAGACTGCGTGTCAGCTTTCAGCAGAGTGGTGTTGCTGCTTCACAGCACACAGCCCTGTACTCCCAAGCCTGTACATGGTGTTACCGGTATTTAAAGCTCTTGAGTCTAACATTTCATAGGTCATGATGAACTGAGCCTTTCAGACAAGTTACTGATATGAAGCTAATTCAGGCTAGGAATATAACATGGAATGGAAGCCTCTGCCTTCGTTGTAGTTTTCAAAAACTTACACAAACCATATAAATCAGAAACGTTTTAATTTGGTTTCTATCCTATGGGGATGGAACTCTGCTTGACTTCTGAGAATTGTGTTTTATCTTTCATTCATTGATTTATGCTTCCAAATAATTACTGAGCTACAGGATGTACAAGCTAATGTGCCAAACGCTGTAAAGGCATTTATGAACAACTGGTAAGAATATATATTCACAAGTCTACAGACTGATGTTTATAGAATTTATAGACATTTTAGACTAAAGCACAGCATTAGGCACTGCACGTATTTTGGGGATTCATAAACTAAGCCTGAACCCCTCAAAGATGTAGTCTGGTGAAGAAGATGAGATGTATACATAAATAAGTATGATACCAAATCTCTAAGCACAATAAACTTCCAAAACCTGATGGATAAGGGAAAGTGATGAGCAATGTCCTGAGGTGGGAAGATGTACTGTAAGTTGAGGGAATACTAAGTAGGTCTGTTTAGGGAGTTACTCAACTTCTGACTTCACCCTTTCAAACTTTCTATACTATGAAGCATCTTATTACCTTGCTTCTTCCTTTTGGGCATTCTTTTTTTTTTTTTTAAATGTTTTATTTATTTCTAGGAGAGAGAGAGACAGCGTGAGCAGGGGAGGGTCAGAGAGAGAGGGAGTCACAGACTGAAACAGGCTTTAGGCTCTGAGCTGGCAGTCAGCACAGAGCCCGACGTGGGGCTCGAACCCACGAACCGCGAGATCATGACCCAAGCGAAAGTCGGACGCTTAACCGATAAGCCACCCAGGCGCCCCCCTTTTGGGCATTCTTAATGCTCTCCTTGTACTTAGGCTGAGGAAGAAAAGATCTTTCAAAGATTGTGTTCTTTCTATTTCTCAGAATTATGGAATAGTTCTATAACAGGGTATTTTAAAAAATACTTTTAACCCTGTAATGTGAATATGGCAAATAACACTAGGACTTTAGGTCCTTTCTATTAATTTGGAAACAATGACTTCATTCTTTTTATAGCAGAGAACTGTAATACGTAATTACACATCCACTTGTTCATTTTCTTCTACATAGACAGTGTTTGGTCTGGTTTATTTAGGTGCTTTCAAAATTGTAGGTATTTCTGCACCTAGAATGTAGCAGCATATAATGTCTTATATTGCTGTTTCTAGTGCCAGAATCACAAGTGGATATAAAATTATCATTCCCTCCCTCCCTGCTTTCCTCCTTTCATTCGTTCGTTCCGTCCTTCCTATTTATTTATTTCTCTCTCTATCACCTATCTATTTTTAGATAATTTCTTGCTTTTGAGACTGAATTGCAGCAAAAGGACACTTCCCTTGATCTGTGCTTTTTTAAAAAAAAAAAAAAAGAGCACTGGGTTAATATGAAGACTGAATGCCTATGAGTAGGTGTTCAGTTATCGAGAATGCCATGAGCAATGCCTTGTTGCTTTCTTATCAGCTACTTCCTGCTGTCAGCTTGGCACTTATTTCAATAGAAAAGGATTTGCATCAAATGTAATGCCTTATTATATACAGCTAACACGGGGTTTTTAATTGTGCAAACACATGAGACTCCTGCAGTGATAGTCAATTTGATAAAAGGATTAGATTATGAATATTTTGTTATGATTAAAGATTAGTTCTGATTTTATCATAAGTAATCCAGTGAAATTTGCCATATTATTTATCAGTCAGGTGAGACTCCATTAATTTTGAACGTGTATGAACCACAAAGTATCCACCTCTGTATAAAGAGTCTCTAATGAATCTGATTATTTATATTCAGATTATAGGTGTTAAGGATTGTTTTTAGCCTTCCACACCTGCTCTACTCCTAAGAGTATCCAAAGGGTGTGTGGTTCCAGCTTTGCCTTTATTGTTTTTCATAGTTAGGTAAACATCTAAACAAAATTTCCACAGTTTTTATTAAAGAAATGACAACCAGTATGTATCAACAGGACATTTTGAGTTGTCCCTTTGAATTAAAAAAAAAAAAAACCCTTAATAAAAAAATAGAAGAATGATAATTCTAATTTAGAAAGTATTTATTGAGTGAGTACTTTTTGCTATAAACAAGACTTAGCATTCTGATGGATTTAAAAGAAGCTTAACAACATCTAGCTGCAGAGGTAAGACTAGGGTCCTAGAAATGAGACCTGATACAAATAAGTGCCTGGCACTCTTAAGGGTGTTTGGAAAAGAATGTAAACAAACATAATGAGTTTACCACTTAATTCCAAACACGGAACATACTTGCCAAGTTAAATAAAAACTAAAATGTGAACATACAAGAGATGCCACAAAGCAGAGTATAAGCAATTGACATATTACTTATATAGACCATTCCTGCCATAGGGAAAGGAGACAAATATCACTTCAGGCTTGGGTAATCAGGGAAGAATATTATACTGTTTGGCCAGCATAGTTTATGTGTTGGCTTTCTCTATACCTTCTCCTTAGTAAATGCTTCCTACAAATGTGTGTGTCTTCCTCACACTGAAGTACATGACAAGTTGCTACTTTTAGACTTGCATAGACAGCACCGCTGTGAGATGGAAAACAACAGTTCACCACTAGTAGCTTAGTGTCCTCAGCTCTAAAAATGTTCTGCCTCAGAGACTTCAGGTCCTTCAAATGGTGTTTCATATTAAGAAAAAAATAGTTCAAGATGTATATGTAGTAATTTCTGTGAGAAGTCTGTCGTGGTGCATCTTTCTAGATGAGAACAAACAACTTAAGGAAAACACAGATAATGAATGGTTTTTACAGGGTGCAACATGGAAACTAGATAAATAATAAAAACATTCATAACTTTTAGAACAATTATGTAGCACCTTGTTTTCAGAATGACAGTGTTTATACTTTTTGACTCTTTGGGGAAATATTAACTCTGTATATCTTCCCTGTTCCAACACTAGTTTATTCAGTTTGTATTACTAAGATACCACTCACTCATACTTTTGTGTCTCCTTTTACACAAGGCATTCCTATGCATATATTTAAAAACTATGTGACATATTTTACTACCAAAATATTTCATAAGTTGCATGAGGAAAATTAATTACTTTAAAGTAAAAGTAATAGATGGGGCCCCTGGGTGGCTTAGTCAGTTAAGCGTCCGACTTTCGCTTAGGTCATGATCTCGCGGTTCGTGGGTTCGAGCCCCGTGTCGGGCTCTGTGCTGACTGCCAGCTCAGAGCCTGGAGCCTATTTCAGAGTCTGTGTCTCCCTCTCTCTCTCTGACCCTCCTCTGCTCACGCTGTCTCTCTCTCTCTCCTAGAAATAAATAAAAATATTTAAAAAAATAAAATAAAAGTAATAGGAGAAAAATGTATTTAGCTGAAAATTTTTGATGAGGAAATCATAGTGGTATGTAAAAGATTTTATGCCAAAAGAATCCACTTCAGGTAAAGAATAGCAGTGTTTTATTGCCTCTTGATTAAAAATAAAAAACCAAAGCACCTATAGAATGTAGTCATTTTCATTAAAAATGACAGAACTCCTCCTGAGTCAGTTTAATACTTTAGCAAAAAGTTGTGTTTAGTCTTAAGATTTGCATAGATGAAAATTTTTTTTAAAGCCATGGTATCATAGTCTTAAGATTTTATTTCTTTGCTTGCGGTTTAATTTGTACAGGAGTTCTGCAAACATCTGTTGATGGGCTATAATCAAAGTGAGGTCTGTAAAAGCACAAATTGTATTAGCTGTCAATTAAATTAGATACTCGTTTGTTTTATATGTAGAGATTTATAACACTGACTAAATGATGCCCCATCAAACATCTTGGGAAGCAGAAAAATATATTTATGGCATAATTTTCTTTTTTTCAAAATCCTATCCAAACCAAGGGAGTAATCTTTAAGGTGAATTAAAATAGCGATGACAAAAATCTAGTTTACTCAGTGCTGTCCTCTAAAACTCCTTTTAGTTGCAGGTTCCTTTGCATTATTTCAAACCCTAATCCTCTGAGCGGGTAATTAACGGACCAGAAAAGCCATTTGTGAAAAAGAAGAGCCCTAAGAGTGGAAATATTTCTTCACCGAATGATCTTTAAGAAGTAAATAATTACAAAAGAAAAAGATTTGGGATGACCAATCTAAATCTGAGGGTAATTAGAAGGAATAGAGTATGAAAATTGAAATGCTTGGCATGCACAACAATTCTCATATCATAACAAGACTAATTAAATATTTAGAAACCAAAAATCCCCTCACAATTTGAAGAAAAATAACCCACGACAAAAGGGTCTGCAACTTTGCAGATAATTAGCAAGGGTTATAGGAAGGAAAAACATCACAGATTGGCTCCAAGGCTCTGCAAGGTCATGTCTTATTATGCTGTGTCTTTTATATGGTCGGGTAACAAGTTTCTTGCTAATTTAATCTAACTAGGGCATCCCATAGCGATTTCCCATTTCCCTTGTTAAAAATGTGATAGTTTCGGCAAGTGCGAACTATAGTAGGTTAACATTTTTATAAATAATTGCTTTTAATTGATACAGGTCATTATAATTTTTTTGAATTATTTAAAGCAGTGGTCTTGAGAATTTGGAAACAGAAGCAATATTTTTAAAGTATTCCCAAATTTTATAGTTTTTATCCCCACTTAAATTATCTTACTCCTTTCATTAAGTAGTTAGACCTGATGACCCTGTGAATGAAACTTAGTCTCAGTGGCATGCTTTGTAAATAAATACTTCTTATTTTGCTAATAAAAGCAAGCACATTTATGTTGAATGTGCATTTCTGCAAACAAGAGATTTTGCACTGGATTAATAAGGCTCTGAGTGAGTCAAGCCTAATTTGCATTAAACTGACCCCAAGGTCCAGTAAAAACTGCAAGGAATTTCAAAGATTTCTAAAACATAGTAAGTTGTTTTTAGCAAATCAGCACTGCCATTTCAAATGCTTATTTTAGTAATTAATGTGGAATTTTTGAGGATTATTATTAAGATTCTCAGATGCAAATTTAACTATAAATATTAATGTATGCAAACTTTCTGGTTATAATTCCTGATACAGTATTTTATTCAGATACAAAGTGATTGTGGAAGTTAACACTTTTATTTTACTCCTTTTTTAACATACTGAAAAACGGAATGACAGTACTCTGGACGTTGGCTTAAATGGGATTTTACCGTTAAAGCTTTGGTTGACTTGCTGTAGGTTACCTGATATTTATTTATTTTGTCTATCTGTGTTACACACTGTCCACTTTCCTAGTCAAATAGTTTTATGTTTATATATTGATAATAAAGAAAGATACGTTGTATTTTTGCTTATGGTTATCCAATTAACAAATTGGCTTTTTCTATACCTTTTTCTTTCAAATACAATTGCAAAGATTTAGTCAGTTGCGATTTTTTTTTGAAATCAGGAATGTATTGAAAATTTTGATAACACCAGCATATAGGAACTGAATGGAATAGAAATTATAATATTTTTTCCAAATTATGTATCCATGCATGTACTAGTAATATTTAAGCATATTTTCCTGACGATTCTAGTAGTAGCTTTATTTTATAATCCAGCTTTATTTCAGTGACTTTAAAATAGTTCAAACAAGACATATTCTGTAATGCTTTAAGAATAGTATTTTAACATGCTTAAAGAATTAAATACTGTGATGGATAGAAATCTTCTAGAATATACAAATTATTAAATAAATTATGAGAACATAGTTATGTGACAAATGGGAACACTACTATAGAACACCGCTTCTTTTACCATAATAATTACACACCATTTGGCTTCCTGATGTTATGTTTACCTAGCAATTAGTTAAGCTCACAAATCATCATTAATAAATATTTAAAGAAAGCAGAGCCCACTTTCCGTAGCTCTACATAACAGAAGTTTAGATGCTAAAAAAACATTATACAATAAGCAAATAAAAGGTTTGATGTAACATTCAACTTGGTTTCCCTCTTTGATTTGTGAGGATGATTGTCACCTTGTATCGTGGAACATAACTCCTTTTCATCCCGTCAGTTTTCTTGAGTAAATCTACTTGTATTGGAACTTACCTGTTCATATTATGTGCATAAATATTTATTCTAAATTTAGACTCAAAAGGTAAGAAGGGTTCTAGTGCCTATAGTATATACGTTCCTTGGTCTTTTGGAATTGTTAGTGCATGAAGTGATTTGGAAACTTTAAATGGTACTTTTTTCCTCTGCCTTTAAATAGTCTGTCTCCTAAGTGCTGTATTATTGGCTTTCATGAAACAAAATTATGTCCAAATTGACAGAATTCTCTGAGAATCAGGTACAGCTGACTGAAGCAGAACTAGATGTCTGATATTTATTTTCTACTAACTGTGTTTATTTACAAGCAGAAATAGCCAGGCTGACCATTCATCATTTCATTCATTCAAAACCAATCACTGAATTTCTATTATGTGCGAGGCATATAAGCACCTCCAGTGAAAATGTATAGGTTGACAGCGTCCTTTTCCTTTGTTTCTTTTTATTTTTTGCCCTTCCTAGTAACATAGTAGCATTTCTAAATTTTTTACTCTTGTGTCTTTGAGTAGAATAAAGTTTACTTACAGACATAAAGCAGTGGGTTTCTTTTAGTAATTGAGACTATTTTTTAACAAGAGAATGGATTCAGTTGCAGTAATTCAACTGTAGGTGTTGTATTCATTTAGAAGAAGTAGTCCCGCAAGTGGATGTGGTTTAAACTCTTCCAGTGTACTCTTGTGAACGTTCTGCGTATACATGGAACTTTGGAAAGGAGTGTAATCACATGATACCCCAGTACCTTGAAAGCATTTATTTTGTCTCCAAGAAGTGACTGTTTTAACTGAGGTAGAAGATTGTTCAGGAAAGAAAACAGAGCTATTATTGCTAGTATTTTCTAATGGTATTTAAAGCATACTGATGCTACAGAGAGACTGAAATTGTTGAAGCAATCTTCACTGAACCTATAGGCTTAATAAAGAATTGGACTAATTCTAGAGGATGATTCCAAATTTCAGCAAACATTAATTTTTAGTTTCTGTCATGATATACTGAGCTTTTCTGTTGAATGCTGGAGTATTTGTTCAAGTCAGTAGATTTTGCATTTTTAATCTTCCTTAGAACTGTGGTGAATAATGGCCCCTGGCAGGAGATAATGAAATTTTCTTAATTTATATTTTCAAGCAGAAGCTTCAATTGAAAATGGCATCCTATGACCTAGAGACATAGCTCTAGTGCAAGTTTCAGGGGAGATGCAATAATAATGCAGTGCCATCAAGACAGGGAATGATGGGACAGTGAAGAAGTAATTTAAGGAAGAAAAGAGAATGTACCAAAGCTTTATTGTAGCATATCTAATGATCTGCTGAAGATTCCCAATGGTTTTAGGAGCATGACTGGAGAGACTAATGTTATCTTGCCAAAACAGAAGCCCCTGCTTAATCAGCAGAACAAGGCTATTGATTAAAACACCTCTCACAATAGATTACACATGGAATCTCATCTCCATACTTTGCACTTGGTAAAGTGTAATAATGAGCATAAGATAATCAAAAGAAGAGTAAAAGCAATTTGTTGGGCATTGTACAATTCAAGATTAGAGTTGGAAAGGAAACACATTTGCATGAATAGTTGGCCTGTTTTTAAAGCTGTACACAGGAAATCGTTTGCGTAGTGTAGAAACTACTCTGGAACCATAAAAGATATTCCGCCCCTTTAAGATTGCAAATCTGTGTCCATCTTATAGAAAGGAGTACTTATTTTTATTGATGTGTTTATTGTTGTTAGTAATTCATATTTGTTGAGACATCTTGCAGAGAGTTTGCCTGCATTAATCCCATCTAACCTTAAAAACAAACTTCTAAAGAATGCTAAAAGGTTTAATACACTGCTTATGGACTCATAGTTTAAGCAGACAAACTGTAAATTAATACTGCAGGGTTTTTTGTTTTTTTTTTCTGATTCTAAAGCCTCTGGTTCTAAACACTTATCTTCCTGAATAGCAAATGACTTTGCTTCTGGACAGAGTCAAATGATACGCTATATTGTTGATTTTTATACAGTTTATTCCCAGATTATAAGCAATGTATGCATTGAGGCTTCTTTCATTCAGTTTTAAAAGATTAAGGAAAAGCAACATATTAATAGTTTGTTTGCATTATTAATATTTCATCAGTGATGAATCACTGTTGTCCCCAAAATAAAAAAGATAATGTTTCTTCAAAGCACTGGTAATTTGTGCATGACAGTTTCTAAGGTAATTTCCATGTACTAGTATGTAAATTAATGTTAATACACATTTATAAAATGACTTTTCATCAACTACACCGTTTTGTTGGCAACATTTATCCTAATTTCAAAAATGATTGTGGATGCTTTAAAAGTTAATATTCAAGCCTGAGATTATTGATTACCTCTGGAAGATAAAATATACAGTTTTAATACTTTTAACTATTACCATCTGCTAACTGTGATGGTTAAGACATTCATTAGATATTTTGTATTTTTCTCTTACATATTATGCACAAACCTGGAGAATATTACTGACTTTAAATGCTACACTCTAAATTTTGTTAAAAAGCAAATCTATTGGCATTCCTTTATGCATGAGAAGCTAACTAATGAGCATGAATCTCCAAAATTAGGCAGTTTTATTTTCTTCAGGTTTTGAGATGTACAAATGGCTTCATTTCCAAATAGAATTTTTTTCCATGTAGAGTAGAAAGACTAGCAGTAATGAGTTTTAAACTAATTTTTAAAATTCAGGGGTTTTGCTCCATTTAAAGCAGCTTTATGACCTATAAAGTAGGACTTAAGATTTTCTTCATGGTAGATGGTGGGGTTTTGATGAAAACATAAGTTTTATGAATATTAGTATTAGAAATAATACTTTTATACCCATGTTTGAATTTGATAATGTAACAAAGCATTTATTATTGGATTTATTTTATGTAACATACTGAATTCTCAGGATGAATGTTGTACTTTGCTTTTATAGAAATGTAAGAAAATTAGAAGAAAAAATATTCAGTGTGAGAGTCAGAAAGTTGCAACCTAAAATACTTTGTAGAAAAAATATGTAGGTGAAATTTTTGATAGAGGTTTTTGAAACACTGATTTTTTTTTTACATCAGTGAAATTAGTCTTTTGTCTATACATGCCAATTTCTGGAAGTTTTTGGAAGTATGCTTAGAATATTAAAAATGATTAAATGCTTAGAATTTGAGACAGAGTGCTTATTCTGTACCTTCACATTTATTTACCAGATAATGTTATTATTTGCAAGGGCTGCCTTTATGCCCCTTAGTTTAAAAAATGATATATTGTCTTCCTGTAATTTAGCCACAGTATTAAAATTTACGCTGAGAAAGAAGTCGAAGATTGTATGTAGAAAAATTTATAGTGATTACAGTGGATCTTTTTGTTGTTGTTATTCTTAGTGATATCCTTCCAAGTAACATAGTGTCTTTTCAAAGATTTTCATAATAGATTTATTTAGTGTTAGAAATTTCCATTGGCAAGCAAATATTAGGAAAAGATTATACTTTCCTTTTGTTGTTAAAAATAGGTGTACAGACGATATATACGCCTCCTTTGAAATTGTACTAATTTAGACCCTCCATGTTAGAAATTTATAAATAAATAACTAGCCTGCGTGCTCAAAATTATGGCCGCTTAAATTCTTGATTCTTTTGATTAAAATTAGCAAGAGAAGAAGACATGTTAACATTGTAAACTCTGTCAAGTACTTGCTGCTTAAATTATACTTATAGCTTAATGATTTTCTTTCATTTGTATTTTAATAAGATTTATAGAGCAAAAAGCATGAGTTTCCAAATATATTTATTCTAAACCTGTCTTGTCTTAACACAGTGGTTCTCATATACCAGGATCATTTACAGATCTAGTTAAAGCACAGTTTGCTCGTTAGTTATTTGCCTCTGGAGTTTCCTAGTCTGTTGATCCTGGGTGGGACCTGAACCTGCTCTTTTCTAACAAGGTCCCAGTTGATGCTGGTGCTGCTGATCTAAGGACCACATTTTGAAAGTCAGTGCTTTGACTGTTTTAATTCATCTGTGCATCTTTACAAATACAAAATAAAGTAAAATATTTAAAAGTTAAATTAAAGCTCAAGTGTTTAAAAAATATATATATTCATTTTTTATGATGACAATAATTGTATTTATTTCAAGTCATATCCACCTCTTTAAAAAAACTTTATTCTTCTGCCTTGTTCTCATTCAGACTTAATTTTTATGCTTAACATGTAAGAAAAGTGTAGATTTTTACCATAACGAATCCACATAGTATGATGTGGATACTGATAATACGATGTTAAAACAGCCATACCTTTACCAATAAGTCTCTTTCTGTGGGGGAAGAAGCAGAACATGATGCCAGGAACTATGCCCAGGACTGAGACTACAAGCGACTGAATGCCTTTTTTTCTTGGCTCAGTTGTACCTTTTCATTTTCATTAGAATGAAAACTTGAAGCAGAGCAGTTGGTGGGAATTTGCTTCTGTGGCTAATTGCTTTCTCTTTCCTTGTCTTCTTAAATGATAGCAGTTTACAGTTTTACAGTCTTACTAACAATATACTGGTTAAGGAGTTTTCAGATTTTTCTGAGTCCTAACAGCTCACATTGGTATTTTCTTTCCCCCTGTGTCCCCACACTTACTGAATTTGGAAACTTATAGCTCTCGCTTCGTTCATAAATGAATATGCGGAATTGTATTTTATTTCCATCACTTGGTCCTCCAAAAGCTTAAGTATTTTTTTCCCATGAAGCAAGATACCCATATGCAAATCTGAGAGTTTTATACTTCTTACAGTTGTGTTCCTCTTCTTGCTGACACTTTACTGTTTTAGTCCCTTAATTCCATTTTTTCTCAAGATTAATTTCTAGCATTCTTGATGTAGAAAATAAACATTTTCAACATCTTGGAAATCTATGGTTCTATAAATCTGTGTAATTATATTTGCAGGAATTCCATTAAGCCTCCTTACCTTCAATTTTACTATGAATATAGCCCTAAAATACTTTTTGCTATCTTAAAGTATGTATTTTTGTACAATGTGATTACTAAAAGAAATAAAAATGTGGTTGATATAAATTATGGTAATTGCTTTTGACATTAATTTGAACTTGTAGTGGTGGTCAGATAACTAATGCACAAAAAGGTCTGAAAAAGTAAATATGAGCAATTATTTTTCATTTTATGGTTTTGGTCTCTTTTAAACAAAATGTAATGGAAGCAGAAAATACTTGTCCCTTGTATACTTCTTGCAAACATCCTGTGACATTGAAAAATATGCAACAAAAGATATTGTTGATTTCATATACAGTCATACTTACCTGATCATCTGGGGAAAACTGGATAATTATCAATATAGTCTTTAGTTTTGAAAAATGAGATAAATTCCCAAATCCTTGGAGCTATATCCTCATTCACGAACTTGGTCCAAAATCCTTCCCAGTCTTGGGTCATTTCATCCTTGAGTACAGTCCCCTTACTTTTACCATGTATACCCAAAAACATGGCAGGGTTTTGTGGAGTGGCCATAAAATGTCTACCGAGGAAATATAGATAAGGGAAGTCTAACTCATTGGGGTTTGGATTTGCTTATTTCTTAAAGGTATGGGAATGAGAAAAAGGGAGGGTCCTTGCAGGTATGAATAAATGTAAGAAAAGAAATAAAAGCACTTTAGTTTTTGATAAGGAGCAGGTAGTGGTTGAGGATTTCTGGGAGATCAAGAAACTTTAGCAAAGTGGTGATCTTTATTGTTGTAAAATCTAAGTAAGAGGAAAATGAACCATTAGTTGAAATGTTAGATATTGATCTATTGAGAAATCTTAAAGTTATCTGCTGTTTAAAATTTTAAGATGTATAATCGGTTCTGTGATTCATGTTAAAATAATTCATTTACACTATGTGGAGAATCATTGGTACATTTCTTCAAATAATTGAACCAATTTAAGAGAAATACAGATAATAAGAGTAAAACATGATGTTGCATAAGAATGTGACACTGCACCATTTACATTGTGCTTTTGAAAATTACTTCATATGGTAAATTTTTAAAAATATATGGCATACAGTATTCTGGATTAATTGTAGTAAAAATTATCATTAGTTTAGTATCTGTACAAGTAATATTAAAGTTTGTGTAATCTTAAGACTGTTGTTTGAAGTTTATTATGTATACCTTGACCTATAAAATTTATCTGTTTGATCCTGTAGAATTTTTCCAGTCTTGCTGCTCTTCAAGGATGAATCCATCTGGTTTGAGTTGAAATGGCTCCAAGGTCCCTGACTTAACAAGCCTACCCCTTTTAATGCAGTTCTCCTTCTACTGTTAGTTGTTGTGCTAAAACAAACAAAAAACTGAGCTGCTTTTTCATTATTTGCCATTTTATAGTCCACTTATTTTATGCATTATAGAAAATCTGCTATTCATATTGTTAAATAAATTTTGTTATAATGCTCTTGTTCTGCTTGCTTGGCCTTCTTAATTTATGTACTATCAGAAAATATAATAAAACCATGCAAACATTACATTCTATTGAGTTGTAATCAAGTAAATTTTAAAGGGGAATAGTTCTTGCCTTTAGAAAGCTTCTAAAAAGAACATTTTGAGAAATTTATAGAACTTAAATAAGTATCATCTTGCCTGAAATTCCACCTTAATCCTAATAATCTCCATGAATTCACAACACAAAAATAAGAAAGCACTTCCAATGGTAATAAACAGGACATTCTAGATATCATGGTAGTGCCATTCTCTCTAATGTTTTATTTCAGAGACCATTAATTTAGGAGAATCTAGGTTCATAGTCATGCCATATTTATTATAACCACATTGTCCTCTATGAACATAGCAAGAGTAACTACAGCCTTAGTCACCATCTGTGCCAGGCACTGTGCTAACTGCATTAAATGTGTTCTATCATATATCAAGCCAGAGCACAGAAGTTGTGCTCTATGAACTTGGTATCTGGTATGGAAGAATGGAGAAAGTCCCTAGAATACAAAACTTACCACAAAACTGGATTTACAGAATAAACTTAAAAACCTGGCTCCTTCTTTGTTTCAGTATGTCCTCAAAACTTACTTTCAAGCAATTCAATTTATGACTCTGTTTCTGTTCATGGTATCATTTTCAATTGTTATTTTAATTTTTAAATGGGACAACTATATACTGTTAAGGTTTTTTTTTATAGTATATGTTGAATAGGCTAAAAATTCCAATTAAACGTATAATAGAATAATAGAGAGCTGTTGGTTGCTTTCTTTTTACGTTGAGTTAAAATTTAGTGTGGCCCATGAAATAGAAATATTACAGCATAAAGAAAATGGGATTTTTTTATAGCTCTTTATTTAATAATGTGGAGTAACCTAGTATCAGTTGATTTTTTTTTTGTTTCTTTTGGTACTACCTGCTTAAAGAAAATATGAATCAGTTCTATATTAGATTTCTTTATTAAAAACAAATAAATGATTATGTTACACAAGTATGATTTGTTTTGTTTTCCAGGTGCAACAATAGAACACAGTGTATAGTAGTTACTGGGTCAGATGTATTTCCTGATCCATGTCCTGGAACATACAAATATCTTGAAGTCCAATATGAATGTGTCCCTTACAGTAAGTACGAAGTTTGTAGTTTTCACTTTCTCCAGCATTCCTCGTTGATGCTGAAAGACTACACATGTGAAAGAAGCATATGTTTATGGCCTACAAGACCATTATGCATGCAGAGCACTAACAGACTCGGGCCTCCAATTAGCTTCATGAAGTGTGGAAGGAAGCCATAGTGTGATGCTGGCCAAGTGTCTGTCTGTGTTCTTAAGTGTTTGGGTTTTAAGACTAGTGTTTTTCCAGAAAACAAACTTGAATTAGCTATTCAGTAGGGCAGATAGAAATCTGTACTTTTGCCCAATACCAGTTGCTGACAAATTGGTTTGGCTCACAGTTTTCTAAAGAAGGAATTGACTTTGGTTTTAATCGTGAGCTACTTGAATGGCTACCTGCTGTCGTGGTAACTTCAGCGCCTGGTAAAAGCTACCATTGTAGTAACTGAGGCAAGTACTTTCTTTCCTTGTTTGTTTCCTTGTCCTTATAGGAGCATTTCTGTACCAAATTCAGTGTTGAAATCTTAACAGTAAATAAAATAGACATAACAAAACCTTGATTATACTTCTATTTTTAATTTGACAACATCCATTAGATCCTGTAGAGGGACATTTAAAATTCAGTTGGAAATTTCATAAGTAGTCTTTAGCTAATGCTCTAATTCTGTGTAGTTTTCCTCCTAATTTCAGAATTCATACTGCTAAATTGTATTCTGTACTTTTAGTAGAAAAAAGCATTTTAGACAACTTATAGTTTCAGTATACTACCTAATTTTCAGAGGCTAGTTTGTTTGATAGTGTTCTTGTCTTCTTTACTTTTTAAACTGGAAAAAAAAAGAGGTGTCCTGTCACCTTGATTCATAGGTATTTGAATTGAAAGTTCTTTAGCAGCAGTTTTATTGATTTGAGATAGTTTTGTACACTTCTCTCCTTAAAAAAAAAAAATAGATTTAAACTAAGTAATGAAATTGCTTTTTCCAGAACCTCAACAATTAGATCACTAGTTCTGATAGATTTATATGTCCAAACTATCAATATTTCTAAAACCAAAGGGCTGAATTCAGATGGATATAGAATGTCCAATATGGTAGTAATACATTCTTACACATCCTGTGAAGGCGCGGTCTCACTCTTCTCTGCCCACAGTTTTGATAAATTGGCTTTTTGTGGGTATCAGTTAAAGGCCAAACACAGATTATCTTTTCTTTTCATCCCCGCTCTGTGTTCCTGTGTTACTGTGAAATGGATGCTTTTTATGTTTTCAGTATTTTCTATACCATTTGTAGGATTGGAAGCCTACTGAGTGCACTGATCTCTATACCATTTCTCTTATGGCTTACATAATCATTCTCCTGTGCCACTAGAGGAACACTGTATTCTTTTGAGCTAACCAAAATTTTGTTCCGTAAAGTTGCTTTCATTTGAATTTATCATGGTTTCTGTCCTCAAATTAGAAAAGGAATACAGCATCCATTCCCAAACAGTGGAATCAGTCAGAGCTGCCAAGAATTGTCTTTCTGGAGCCAGTTCCTGTAACCTAGTCTATAGACCAAGAACAGTGTTAAGCAAATATTATTTTCAGAATCTTAAGTTATTTCTTGCGCTGTTTAAGAAAGGAAAATGTGGATGTCTTCTGGAACATCTAACTTTCAAAATTTTACTTTTTCAGTTCTCCAGAAGTATTGTATATTGTGCACTAAACTTGCAAATAGCTATGCTCAGAGAAGTATTTGTTCTTTATAGTTTTTATCCTTAAAAAAAAAAAAACCCAGTAATTAATTTGCTGTTACCTTTCTAGATGTTTGCACGAATCAGAAATAAGTCTGGCTTTTTTTTTCAAATTATTCCATGTGAACGAATAGAATTCTAATTCCTATATACTGTACAGTAGTGACACACTATAAATTTCATGATTTTCACTAATAATAAAATTTAATGCAAAATATCTTTATTTTTTTAATGTTTTATTTATTTCTGAAAGAGAGAGAGAGAGAGAGAGAGAGAGACAGCATGAGCAGGGGAGGGTCAGAGAGAGAGGGAGATACAGAATCTGAAACAGGCTCCAGGCTCTGAGCTGGCAGTCAGCACAGAGCCCGACGCAGGGCTCGAACTCACGAACTGTGAGATCATGACGTGAGCCAAAGTCGGATGCTTAACTGACTGCGCCACCCAGGCGCCCCGCAAAAGGTCTTTTTAGATTGTTTTCATCTTAGATAGGATTATGTTTTTCCTTACCTCTTTTCCCCATTTTCCTCTTCTTTTGTTTCTTTATGATTCTGTCTTAGCCATCTCTTACACTCTTATTTTTCACTTCTCCTTATTTTAATAGTGTTTTTGTACATTGTATCATCTGCATACCCCTTTTACACTTTATGTAGTTGATAAAAGTTGTCACTGTAATACATTTATTATATGTCATTTACCACCTGGCTTTATGCCAGTTTCTATCCAAACCAAATTCTCAAGGAGTTTACACATCCAAAACTATATCCTCCTATTTAAAAAAAATGTCCAGAAATTTCCCATGATTTTTGAAAATTTTATAATAAATTTACTCAACAGAGTTTATTAGAAATGATGTTGTTTGTTTTACTTTTTATTATGGACGGGCACATGTAATATTATATGTGACATTTATACCTGCCCAAGTAATGCCCGTGTCAAAAATGTGTATCCAGAGTATCCTATATCATTAGCAAAAATGTTAGTATTGAATATATGTGTGTGTAAAGGAAGTCCTAAGGATCTTGTAGGATAAAAGAGAATAATTATTAGACTTTCATATTTTACAGTCAAGATTTGGTCTCAGTTTTGTGCCTTCTTCAAATTACCATCAAATTATATAATTTATGTCATAATTTTAGCTATAAGTTTTCTTTATTGGGGGAATAACTATTGATTAAATATTTTTAGTGAATAAATGTGAGATTATTCAAAATGAAATAGTGTGTCACTTCAAGTACATAGTATGTAGGCTTAAGTTTGTTTGGGTCAATTTTGTGCCTTGCATATCCATGTACTCCTCCACATGTATTTATGTTTGGTCTATAGAATAGTAAATTTATTGTTATGAATTAATTCATACAGTCTTGTAAGAGAAGTTGCAATATACATTTGGCATGTGATGAAGAATGCTGATTTCATTAATTTTATTGTATTTTTATATTCTTCTGGGTTGATGGAGTTTTAGCTGGTTTGACAGATAACCTATCCGACCTTTTGAGTTTTCATAAAAATCATACTATAAAGACTTGTTTTCAATATCCATATATTATGTGATCCATCAGTCATCAAAAGTTTCTAAAATTATTTTTACATTTGGATGTTACTTCTGTTTTCATTAGAACTATAAATTATATACAATTTATATACATTTTATTCTCTAATATAAGTGATAATCAGTTAATGCACAAAGGAAGAATTCCCTATTTACTATTTTGCTAACTAAATGCACTGTCATTTTAGTGTATTACATAATAAAGCCTGGCCATTTTCAACTAATAGAAAACAAATATACTTTATAAATTCGTCATTGAACTTGTTTTAAGTTCTGTTCAAAATATGTAACATATTTTAAAATGTATTATTCCCATCCTTTACATTTACTTGACTTACTCAGTAAAATCATCCTTTCCTGAAAAAAAAAAATACAGCTGTATATAAATAAAGACTGAGAAGTCACAACACTAATTTCTCTTATCCTCATTTTCCTACCATGCCCTTCCATTACTGATTCTAAGCAAGTATAACATTGCTCTTCATTGAGGAGTAATTTTAGGACTAGTGGTTTATAAAAGAGAACTGTTTCATATCAGTAACACTGAACTTATTATTACCTGATATAGTCAGAATTACACATGATAGAGCAAGTATGTTTCCTGAAAGTGGTTAAATAGACCAAGTCGGATGGGAAGGTGGTAGCTTAATGCAGAAAGTTACATGCTATTCCTATGGCAAAAATATTTGTCTGATATTTCTCTCTAAGGTATTTCAGGAGGTCAGTATTTAATCTTGATGAATTATTATAATTTTTAAAAATTAATCAAGCTAAGACATCTTAATGAAATGTGCAACTACAGTATCTTTGAGTAATCAATTTGGAGATGGAGTATTAGCACACCCTAATGCATTTTAATAAGGAAAGAGGGAGAATCACAGACATTAATCTGATCACTTTATGAAATTCAGGCAACATACTTCAAAGCATACATACAGTCTAAAGTAGTGTTTTATGGATTGTTATTATTAGAATTCTATTTACCAGGAAGAATCTTATATAGCAACCTTCCTAACTGTATAATCCGTTTCTTTAGACTTCTTGGAGGGAGGATTTTTTCTCTAAAACTGTACTAATCAGGTTTGTTTTATGAAAGCATTTACCTTTTATGGGGTCTGTGGAGTCAAGGTATTTGCTTTGAATGCTCAGTATGATTGTTGCTGCATGCTAGCTTGCTTTCTGTGTAAATTGATGATGGTGGACGATGTCGTAATAAGCTAACCATAATTCTTTCTTCCTTTTTCTCCTTGCCTACTCTGCTTGCTTTTTCCTTGTATGTATTTTGCTTACTTTTTTAAAAAATAGACTTAATATTACAAGTTTGAGTTATGTGATATAGAGAATTTAATACGAATTTTACAATATACAAATATATAAATTTAAATAATATATTTACTAATTCTTAGTGGGGAAGAAAAGCACTATGTTACCCCACCCTTCAAAATCCTTATTGGGGTAGCAGGAGAGATTTATATATTCTGAAAAGGAGGCTTTTTTCTTATAATTAAGATGGAGTTTTTAGAAATGGAAGATAATAAAAAATTGAAATGTACTATCGTGCATAATTATATATATTTCTTAAAACATAAATATCTTTGAAAAGAATGTTAAAATAGAACTATATCAATATTCGTTAAATTTGACCCAAGCTCCAAAATTGAGTTATTTTTGTAAATATATTTTCCTGTTGTTACACTTAACCTGTTTTTATCAGTTTAATAATGAGTTCATATGATAGATGGGGATGATACACCTATGCATGCATTTGTGCCTGTAGCATACATATATAAAGTAAAACTTGGTAAAATTGCTGAGTGACTTGGAAAGGCAAGAGTATGTATACCATGCATTAGTGAAGAGTTTCATAATTTATTCAGGTACCCTAAGTGAAGCAACATGCCAACATATTTGTATTGCCTCCTTAATCTACTAAAGTGATTGATCCATGTTCTTTTATGTAACTGTAGAATCTTTCTCCTGCTAGGTTTTCCTGTTGTGTGTTTCTCTTTATCCAAAGTAGTACAACTCTTATTCTTCCTATATTTAGCATCTATTACGAATTCAGTCTTAGACTAATAGTCAACTTATTTTAATCTTTTTTCTTTTTTCCTTGCACTTTTTTTTTGTTTTTCTTCCGATGCTTAAAATAGAAGTGGAGCAAAAAGGTAAATAACGTATACAGTCTGAACCCCAGCTCCCTGTTATGTGCCTTATGGATGTTACCTCCTCCCTTCCCTCCCCCCCACAACACTCCTGACATTAAAATAATCAGCAGGATCTCATAAATGCACCTCATAAAGAAGTCAATTGTTTACAGTGAAATTATATGACTGCTAAATCTGGTGATGGGGTAAAAATTCTGAAGTCGGCGAGGGGGAGCTGCTCCTTTCTGTGTTTCTTTTTCTGACACCTTTGGATATTTTATTATTAACGTGTCATCTTGCCTGGCTTCCAGAACCCTCTCCATAGCATGCCATGGTTCCAGGGTCTCCTGGTTGTTTCATCTCTGCTTTCCTTGTATTTACTTTTCTCTGTTCCTAATTACATTTTCTGAATATTTATGTTTCTTCAATTGAAGAACCTTTTTTTTTTCAGTCTAACTTTATAAAAGTTCTGAATAAGCCTTCATATTGGGCTTTTGTTTTAGTTGCTTTATGTTGGTGTTTTGCTTTTGAGGGTTTATAAGTAGGCTGGGAGGGAGACTACAAAGCTGGGACTAAAAGTATTTTGTACACTGTTATGCACAAAGCGTTCAGTTTTATAGTATATATTGCCAAATCAAAAACTTGGAAACATAGCAAAAATGCACATTGTCAGCTCAGTTATGAATGATCTTAAAGCTTAGGTTTGCACTTATGAAAATAAACCCCAGCCACTTTGTATGCTAGTACATTGGTTATGGTAACTTGAAAAAAGAAACCTGGTATTTGTTTTAAGTATAAATTTTAGGGAAAATCGAATGTTAATAAACAATTTTTTTCTCTTTTGATTTATCATCATTAAAACTTGCAGTTGCCCATTTAATTTTTTAACTTGGTTTAATTGTTGTCTTTTCTCTGTGACTGTTAGTATTTGTGTGCCCTGGGACCTTGAAAGCAATTGTGGATTCACCATGTATATATGAAGCTGAACAAAAGGCAGGTGCTTGGTGCAAGGACCCTCTTCAGGCTGCCGATAAAATTTATTTCATGCCCTGGACTCCCTATCGTACTGATACTTTAATAGAATATGCTTCTTTAGAAGATTTCCAAAATAGTCGCCAAACAACAACATACAAACTTCCAAATCGAGTAGATGGTACTGGATTTGTGGTATATGATGGTGCTGTCTTCTTTAACAAAGAGAGAACAAGGAACATTGTGAAATTTGACTTGAGGACTAGAATTAAGAGTGGCGAGGCCATAATTAACTATGCCAACTATCATGATACCTCACCATATAGATGGGGAGGAAAGACTGATATCGACCTAGCAGTTGATGAAAACGGCTTATGGGTCATTTATGCCACTGAACAGAACAATGGAATGATAGTTATTAGCCAACTAAATCCATACACTCTTCGATTTGAAGCAACGTGGGAGACTGTGTATGACAAACGTGCGGCATCAAATGCTTTTATGATTTGCGGAGTCCTCTATGTGGTCAGGTCAGTTTATCAAGACAATGAGAGTGAAACAGGCAAGAATGCAATTGATTATATTTACAATACTCGACTGAACCGAGGAGAATATGTAGATGTTCCTTTCCCCAACCAATACCAGTATATTGCTGCAGTGGATTACAATCCTAGAGATAATCAACTCTACGTGTGGAACAATAACTTCATTTTACGATATTCTCTGGAGTTTGGTCCACCGGATCCTGCCCAAGGTAAGAATGTTTGCTTGCTAATGCTGATGTCTTCATGAATAGCTTCCTTTTAAAAGATTTAGAAGGGTTTTTTTTTTTTTCCCTGTCAGTTTTCTTCCCCTTTTCATGGTTAAAGCCCAAAGGAAAATGCTGTGGTATTTCATGTTGGCATATAGTGTGTACATTTTAGCCTTATTTTGGCCCATTTTCTTTCTTTGGATTTTTTCATTTAAATGTTGACTTCAAAAAATTGTAGCATCATTAGTTTAGTTTTTCATTGCTAAGAATATAATACTGGTTACAAACCTGTTAGCTTTGTGTTCTTTTTTTCCCTACCTGACTTCTGAATTGATTACAATCTATGTGCAGACCTTTTAACTTCTTGGCGCCAGTGGTTAAGGGAAATGTGTGTTAGGAAGTCCCAGGAGATTTGCCAGGCTTGATGTACAATGTCAGGCATAAGTGTTCTGAAGTTCTGGTATCTGCTGTCTGAGTAGGAAAGGGAATCATCCAATATCTTCCTAGTAGAATCACACATTTTTATCTACTGATAAATTAGTGATGGTTTTAAGTAAATATTTCTGTGACTTTAACTGTCACACATAGACTAAGCATTAAATGATCCCGTGGGAATTTATGAAGATGGATAAGCTAACATTTTCAATTTGTGTTCTCTTTAGGTACTTTATGGAGGATCCTTACTTTAGAAAGTAGTGTAAATTCTTTGGAAATATACGTTAGTTGATCAAGTATATTCAGTTCTGTGGAAAACAATTTTTGAGGGTAATTTAAATGAATATTTCATTAAAACCAGGTTACCTCATACTCATGATAAAAGTAACCAATTCATATACTATTATAAATCTTGCATTATGCCTTTTCTATTTGAAGAATAGTATTTGTATTTTAAAGCTGATTATTTCAATTTACTGAGTTAATGAGAATGTTCAAATTGTTGAGTCACAAATTTTAGGAGGCAGAGCTTTTTTTGGAAATTTGAGGTGATTAAATCAAGCTCTTCAACGAGGTGGAAAAGAAATTAGTATCTTTTTCTGTTAAAGCAGTGTATACACATCCACAGACTTAATAACATGTACCTGTTCATATTTTCAAGATATATCATGACTGAGTTCTAAATATTCTAATAGGGTCAAGACCATAAGAACAGAAGCCACAGCTTTTTGTAGTTGAAATTCTAATTTGAATCTTTCTAGTATATCAAAAATATGTGTTTTTTTGTTTAAAAAGTAAGAGAATGATAACATACTGACTTAATGCAAGGCCCATTAGTCTAATCCATGCATGTCTGGAATTATTTCACTTAAAGTTAAACTAGTAATGTCTATTGTTAAATTTTCAAAAACTACATCTTTAATGGCATAAAAATCTTTATTGATAATATCGTAGAATCATTCGCTTTTAAATTTAGACATATCTCTTTTCCCATTGGACCAGTAATTTGGAATGTTCCCTGTGTCTCAGCTGTCTAGTTACCATCTTTCCCCTGTATCCTATAGGTTTGTTGAAGGCAAACTTCTGAAATTGACAAAATTTGACATTGTCTATTTTTTCTAACCTTTGTTACTCTCACGGCAGTTCCATTTGTTTTGGGCAGTAATATATCTCTTCCCCTCTATTAGGAAAAAGAGAAATAAATACTTTTAGAAATGCAAATTCATAATCCGGCAACAACTAAAGGAATATGAATAAATTGAGTACAGGTTCAGTTCAACAAAGAATCATTGCCCCGTCTACTGGTCACAAAGTATTTCATGAATACAAGATGAGTAATAATGTCATTTTCCACATGTGGCTTATTTTCTGGTAAATAATTTGATCCATTTGAGATGAAAACAGCTATCATAATTTAGATAGTTTTGAAAAGAGTGGTTGTCCTCTTTGAAAATGAGAAACTTGGACATATTTGGTAGTTGTGTTCCTATAACTGTACTTTGTTATCCAGTGTATTTAGGCATCTTAAATACTACCAGAAAGTGAAAATTCATATTGAACTCTTATTAAGCCCTCAGTGGTAAAAAAAAAAAAAAAAAAAAGTTTTATATGACCTAAATTTCTCTTGCTGCTGTTGAAACCATATTATATTCTCTTCTCTCTCCCTTATAATTTATCTTCATGTGCTTTTAGAGACTGCAGTCTCTCTCATCCAAGATGTGTGCTGATATCTATATGCATGCAGATGGGGCCTTGCAGAACTATTCTGGCCCATCAATTTAGGTCAAATTAATAAGCCACTGTCAGCTTTTAAGAAGCAAATCCACAAAACTGATAGGACAGAGCAGTCAGAGAATTCAGGTCTTCACCTGTCATAAAGCAGTGATTGACTGGTTTGGCTATAATTTAAAGTCTTACATACTGGCTTTGCTGTCATGTATGTTACCAAGGTATATATACATTAGCACATAAAATGGTAAAATTACCATTCCTTTCGTTTTTTGTTGTGGACTGTTTCATAGTGTATTAGCGTCAATACTTTTTCCCATTTATAAAACCCAAGCCTTTTTATTCCTAACAGGGCAAGTATATTTTTTCCTTACCCTAATCATGGTTTTCAAATACATCTTGTTTTTCCTTTGAATTTTTAGCCTTACATGATCTCTGTATAGTTCATTCACTCCATTTCTCTAAACTAGGTCTGTTTTTCCTTGTACCTTCTCCCTTTCTAGAGTGGGCTTCGGAAAAACGTTTTCAGTCTTTTTTTATAATGTCTTTTATGTTTCTTCATCCGACTTGCTTTATATTTACTTTGTCTGCAAATTTGATATTCCAAATATTATTGAAAAAATATTGTGTCTTGGGTTTTGAAAGTTCCTGAATGTTTGTCTTAGAGTAATTATGAAGTATGACACTTGTTTTTTTTAATTTGTTTAATGTTTTATTTATTTCTGAGAGAGAGAGAGAGAGAGAGAGTGACAGCGGGAGCAGAGGAGGGGGAGAGAGAGAGGGAGACAAAGAATCCGAAGACAGGCTCCAGCCTCTGAGCTGTCAGCACAGAGCCGGACGCGGGGCTCGAACCCACGAACCATGATATTATCATGACCTGAGCCGAAGTTGGACCTTAACTGACTGAGCCACCCAGGTGCCCTTGAAGCATGATACTTCAATAATAGCAGAAAAAAAATTTATTAAGAGAACTGGTTAGGTTTATTTATTTAGAAAGTGTCTAGCTCAGAATCCATATTTCTTGAAACATCTTTCCATTAATCATTATTGCTCAATAAAAGGTGATCATTACTTTTAGACATTGAATAAAAGTAAATTTAATGAATACACAGTTTTGGGGCACCTGGGTGGCTCAGTCGGTTAAGCGTCCGACTTCGGCTCAGGTCATGATCTCTTGGTTCGTGGGTTCGAGCCCCGCATCGGGCTCTGTGCTGACTGCCATCTCAGAGCCTGGACCCTGTTTCAAATTCTGTTTCTTCCTCTCTCTGACCCTCCCCTGTTCATGCTGTCTCTCTCTCTTTCTCTCGGAAATAAATAAAACATAAAAAAAAAAAAATAAGGCATACACAGTTTTGCTTTTCCAGGCTATGGACTCACTGTAATAACTGGAGTTCATTGAGTGAACAGTGAGTGAGTTCTTGGACCTGGATGAGGAAAGTGCAACCCTTAGCATAAATAGTAAACTGCAGTTATTAAACACCATCATAGTAAACATAGATGCATTCTATATGTGTTTGTTGAAATTTTCATCAGTAGTTCTTAAATGTGTTCATTAGCATTTTCTTAGCACTGTTCCTACGTCTCTGTACTCATGATAAGGGTAGGCAGAATGCTGGGTCATTTAATCCAGGTGTTTGACACAACACCCTGGTAACTCTGGGGCAGACCTTTGTAAAGTAAGACTAGATTTGAGAGAAAATTCTATTGTGGGTTGTATTTTCTGTTACCATTTATAGGATACTCTTGGGTATTGAATCTTTTGCCATGTAAGTTTCATTATGAAACTTTTAATCATTTGTTGCTCTAGTGTTTTATGTTATCTTTCCACATGTTGTCTTGTTTTAGAGATTTACACAGAAAAGACTCAGGTAAATGCTCTAAAATAAGGGCAAAATGTTTTGGGGGATGCCATACTTCTCCAGAGTCTATGAGAATCTTTTATGTAGAAAAGTAAGATCATAACATTTCAGAATATAGGTGACCCTAAACAAATTGCCTAACCTTCTCCATGCCTCAAGTTCCTCATCTGTAAAAGGAAGATAACCATAGTGCCTACTTCACAAGGTTGTGGCAAGGATTGAATAAGATGATCCGATGATCCATGAACAGTGATTAGCATAGCATCTGGTACATAAATGCTGAATCAATGTAGGCTTTTATCATTATCAGACGCCCTGTTGGGACCTGTCTTCACTTCTGGAAGAAATACTAATTTTTATAAATGACCTCTGCATTTATAACTTTGTCATTAGAAAAAATTGCTTTCCTTAAAGGTGCTAAACTTCAGCTTTGCAAATTTCTGGAGATTCTAATAGTCTTTATGAAGGGTTTAATCTTGGCACATACAAGTTTACTTTTGTGTTTGTCCCAGTATTTCATTGATTTATCTTTGAAGAATGTGTTGATTCCCTCTAAACTTTTGATGAACAAAAGGTGAAAATGTATGAAATTTATTCTCAAAAACACATTGCGTGTTGCATGAAATGCTGTGCACTTACTAGAGGTCATTTTAGTACCTACCTTGACTCAGTTTTTATGGATCTTTCCCGAATGCTTAGCTAACGGATCACTAATTGCAGTATTGTTAATACATACTTCAGTGATTAACTATGTACTAATTAATGCAGTGTCAAGAGATAACATAAGATGGTGTGCACAAAACCATTTTGCTCTGCCCTTTTCTTTTTGCTCTGATTCCCCACTACTCTTTAAGATTTGATTCAGAGGCCATCATTTGACACTTCTGTGAAAGATTGTGATGCTTTTGACAAATGTTAATTGAGAAAGCACTGAAAGCCTGGCTGCATTGTAATCAAAAGAAAATTACAGAGGTTTAACAAGATGTCAGGCAAGTGCTTTACAGAAAAAGATAGACAGGTTTGAATAGGTTTCTGCAGCAGCTGGCTAGACGTGATGTTTGACTAATGTACACAGGCATCTCTCATATGGTCAATAAATTATGCCCTGGAAATAAAACACATGATTAAGAAGTTTCTCTAGAGATAGAAGGAAAAAAGATGTAGAGAGTGTGCAGTATGCATTTATTCACAACAAGAAGTTCCTCACTCCTAAAGAACTAAAACGAATGTACACTACTTTTTGTAATAAACTTAGGGTACTCTGTCAGTAATGGCAGGATTATATAATGTCAGTAATGGCAGGATTATATGAACAACTATTTATGGACCGCAGCTTAAAATAGTAAACATATTAGTGATTATATAAACTTGTTTTCTAAGTTCTAAAGTTCTGGTTTGTTTGTTACAGTATAGAAAAAGCATAAAATAAGTTAATGTTTTATAAGAGTATTTGAAAAATAGTTATTTTTAATTTGCTGTACTCGAATCTGTTACATTTACAGCATCGTGTGGATAAGGTTTTAAAAGCCAGTAATCTAACATAGCAATGAGAAACAGTGAAATCTGGCCATGTGTAGCAACATGGATGGACCTTGAGGGTGTTATGCTTAGCGAAATAAGTCAGGCAGAGAAGGACAAATATCATATGTTTGCACGTATAGGAGGATTAGGAGGAACTTAACTGAGGACCATGGGGGAAAAGAAGGGGGGAAATGGTGGGGGAAAGGGAGAGAAGCAAGCCATGAGAGACTCTTGAATCCTGACAGACAAACTGAGGACTGATGGATGTGGGGGGCCGGGGGGAGATGGGCATGGAGGAGGGGACTTGTGGGGATGAGCACTGGGTATTATATGGAAACCAACTTGACAATAAACTATTTGTAAGAAAAATAAATAAATAAATAAAAGCCAGTAATCTAGAAGTGTTGATAAAACTTTAGTGTAATCACCTAATAGATTTTATTTTTATTTTAATCAATGTTTATTTATTTTTGAGAGAGAGGGAGACAGAGCACGAGTAGGGGAGGGGCAGAGTGAGAGGCAGACACAGAATCCAAAGCAGACTCCAGGCTCTGAGCTGTAAGCACAGAGCCCGACAGTGGGCTCGAACTCACAGATGGGGAGATCATGCCCTGAGCTGAAGTCGGATGCTTAACTGACTGAGCCACCCAGCCGCCCCCTAATAGATTTTAAATGATAGCATTAAAGTTTTACTAACAGAATTTTAGTCGTTTAAACTAATTAAATGGTAGTTAATGAAGGAAACATGAAGCTCCATTATTTTTTTCTAACCTGGTGAATTTAACAGTTTGAAAGTAATGCTAGATGTCAACCTTTTAAAATAATGTCTTTTTAAATTTATATTTTAAAATGTGTATCTGTAGTTCCATTTATATTGTTTGTTAAACTCAGTAAGATGATGTAGGGTTGTTTTCAAATTAGGCATGTTTTGATCTGTTACCCTGATAAGAGATTGCATTATAACCTGTGACCAGAATAGTTGCTTTTTCTACCTACATTTTCAAATGTAAATATGCCTAATGAAGCCTCAGATGTTTCCTCACTAACACAGCACAAGCATGCCAAGCTTATCTTCTGTTTGGATCTAATCAGGCATGCTCAAAAATCTCTCAAGCAAGAATGGCTGCTGGGTGCAAAGATGTCACAGTATTTATTTTCCTGCAAGATGTAGAGTGGGTGACTTTAAATTTTTTATTGTCTTAATTATATGTAATTGTCAGGTTTTTATTGATACTTTGATTACTTATAGGGTATCGATTTATATAAAATTTTTCTATATTGTTTTGTGGTAACATATAATATATTTGGTATAGACACTGCAGCTTTATTTAAGACTGACCTTCAGTTTCTGTTGGATGATAAGCCATGAAATATACTTAAATTGTATTATCAAACATTTCACTGAGACATAGATGTAACACAATTAGAGTCATACAAACAAATCTGTAGTAAAGCCTACACGGCCATCACTTAGCCAACAGTACAAATAAATTGAAATAAACCAATGGATTTATTCTTTCTCCAGCCTTCCTGGCCTTCTCACTAACTCTCATTCCGTTGGACTTGGGGTAGTTGGATGGGAGGGATTTTGTGTTGTGTGTGCGCCTATACACGTTCCTGTGTGTGCCTGTATATGAGTGCAAGTGTGTGTTTGAGATTAACATACTCATCTTTTTTCCATAGTGCCTACCACAGCTGTGACAATAACTTCTTCAGCTGAGCTGTTCAAAACCACAGTACCAACCACAAGCACTACTTCACAGAAAGGCCCCATGAGCACAACCGTAGCTGGATCACAGGAAGGAAGCAAAGGGACAAAACCACCTCCAGCAGTTTCTACAACCAAAATTCCTCCTGTAACAAATATTTTTCCCCTGCCAGAGAGATTCTGCGAGGCATTAGACGCGAGGGGGATAAAGTGGCCTCAGACACAAAGGGGAATGATGGTTGAACGACCATGTCCCAAGGGAACAAGAGGTATTTCTTGTAAAATGCCAAACATATATTTTTAAATTTAGTAAGTTCGTTCTGAATTACCACTGAAGCGATTTTCAAGGAAAGAAAGACATTTATGATAGCTATCTTTGTTATTATTTTTGTTAGCTTTGGTGGTACAGTATCTGTAGACAACTTAAAGGTTCATAAACTTCCAAAGTTATTTAAGGTCAGGCTGTGAATTACCTCTCCCTCTTAAAGACCTAGGTCAAGCGTGACGTTTTTTGCCCATAGACTCCATTGAGGCTTCTTACAGCTGCCTTTCTCATTACGAGTATCATTTTGGACGAGTCCCAAGAAAATCAAGGGCTTTTTGTTTGTTTGCTGTAAATGTCTGATATTTCAATGCTGACTTTGTATTTACTGTTTATAATCTGCATTATACCCTACTTTTTGTCAGTTATTATCAACCACTTCCATTAGCGTTTATTCAAAATTTAACATTCAGAGTAGTATCATCCTAGCTGAGTTCCCGAATGCATGCAGAAAAATGGTTTCAATTTCACTGTTGTTTTCTACATCTGTTGTAGGAACTGCCTCCTATCTCTGCATGGTTTCCACTGGAACATGGAACCCTAAGGGCCCCGATCTTAGCAACTGTACCTCACACTGGGTAAATCAGCTGGCTCAGAAGGTTGGTTGGAACCTTTTAATATGATACACATTGGTGATTAAGGGCTTTAACGTCTAACATAAATAATTTAGCTCTGTATGTTAAAACCAGCTTCATTGCTCTTTGTTCAGTATAAAAATAAAAAATTATGCATAGTTTTGTCTGTAAACTATTTGTTCAAAGTTACATATGTTTGGGGGCATGCTGTTTTCTATGTTAAGCTTTTTAATGAATACATACTTGGTTAATTTCATTCATATTTAGTTTATTTTGTTTCTTTTGATGTTTGTAAGACAAATAGTTCATTGGCCTAATAAATCAAATATCATTAAGTTTGCAACTGAATCCACAGAATGCAAGCAGATGTTTATATCACAGATGATTATAATAGAATAAGTAAAAACGACTTTACAAGACATTGGTAACTTTAGTATTACAGTGTAATGCAGTGACATTTCTGTTTCTCTTTCCTCATTTACCTTTCTGAAATGCAAGCAAGTGGTAGACAACACCCCCCAGTATCATAGTGATTGCATTCTGATTAAATTTCTGGATCATTGGAATAAACAAATAAGATTTTTAAATGGCTATGTAAAATTGTAGTAGGGAAATTGAGAGAGCGATCTAAAAGATTTTAACAAAAAGATTTCTAGTTTTCTTTCTTTTCATTTCTTTTAAAGATCTGGTTAAGTATTTCTTTTGTGTCTTGAGGATTTAAGAACCTTTAATAATCTGAAACCAAGAGAAAGTTATTGGTCTCAATTAGTTGCAGATTTCGACACATTTGCAACTATTTCTCTCACCACAACAAAGATACTCGGGAAAAGAACAAGAAGCCACACACAGAACAGGGAGTCATACTGAGATAATATAAATTGTCATTTCAGATCAGAAGTGGAGAAAACGCTGCTAGTCTTGCCAATGAACTGGCTAAACATACCAAAGGGCCGGTGTTTGCTGGAGATGTGAGTTCTTCTGTGAGATTGATGGAGCAGTTGGTGGACATTCTTGATGCACAGCTGCAGGAACTGAAACCGAGTGAAAAGGATTCTGCTGGACGGAGTTATAACAAGGTAGGTAGGAATTTCCTGTTATCAAGTCAGACATTTTATATGGCAGCTCTTGATTCTCCTCGGGTGGGACTGCCAGACCTCTGCCCTCCACCCTTGACATATACTTAGACACAAAATTTCTAATTTGGCTGGTTCCTCAAGAGAGAATTACAGTTGAGAAAGGAGCAACATGACCCTCCCCCCCAAAAAAAGAAAGTTAAATATCTGAAGGAGATTTTAGTCGGTGGCAAACATTGCCTGATTGTGGTCAGTACTCCCACTTATGAATGCATTCTCTGCCCTTGGAGAGATTATGTGTTAAACATCGCATACATTCTACTCGCTAATATGTGCAACTCTTACGGTCGCAGCAAAATTGTACCACATAGAGGAATGTTAGCCACTGTAATATTGTTTTCAAATTGCAGGTTTGGGGAGAAGGACAGGTTTCCCTCTCTAAGAGGATAATGTATTAGTACTCTTAATCTTTTCCAATCTAACAAAAATTTGGTAGCTATTTTAACCAGACTATGAAATAAGCATATGGGAGTCATATTAAGCCAAAATCCGTGGCTAATAAGGATTTATAGGGTTAAAAAATAGACATTTTTGTTTCTTTTAACCACATATTTTGGCTCTAGTTTTATCACAGTACTTTGGATTAGCGTACTTAATAAAATGCAGCTATAAACTATAAATATGCAGTTTGGCAGGCAGTGGAAACTCACAAAAATCCAGAGGACTGCCGTGCATAATAAACTTTGAGCTCAGGAACACACGCCTAAGTTTTGAGGATTTCTTTTTTCCTCATTTTCGACAGGTAAAATCTAACCTCTGATTTTCTTTTCTTTTACTAAAAAGCTCCAAAAACGAGAGAAGACATGCAGGGCTTACCTTAAGGTATCTCTCCTGTGCTGTCACCCTGCTTTCTCCCTTCTTCAGCTACCTGCCACGCTTTCTCATCTTGCTGCATGATCCAATGTATTTCAGTCTTTGATAATTATATAATGTGCCCCATATCAGCTGTACAAATGTTGGCTTTGCTCAGGTATATTACTCTCAGAATAAGCAAATAATTTACTTTTACAATTTTTGCTCTTTCTTCATTTATCCAAACATGCAAGAATTTTAATGAAATATCCTCTGAATTGGAAAGTAATCATCTAGTCTCTTTGTTTCCTGTTGTCATCTCTGTGGATTCAAAAACAACTTGAGTAAAACAGCTATGATATATTCTTGGCAGTTTATCATATCAAAGACTGTAGAGTCATAATGTATGTGCATGAAAAAGTCACTGCTTTCTTATCTCTGTGGTGTACTCTTAAATTAAAAAAAAAAAAAAAAAAAAGGCTTTTTCCTGAAAATTTTTA
>NW_027531143.1:5299139-5395413 GCF_008692635.1 Crocuta crocuta
AAAAAAAAAAAAAAAAAAAGGCTTTGTCCTGAAATTTTTAGGAGTCCTTTCCAGAATCAGGTTGATATGAGGATGGGTTACTAGAAATGAAATATAAATAATGTGACAGTGTTATCAGTATATGTTCTGTGTTGTTTTTTATCAGGCTAATAGAAACAGAAAACCTCTGTGTGGCTCAGAATCCTTGTTCACTCTAGCTGATTCTTCTCCCTGGTATATCCAAGTAATAGGAAGCATGCTGAGGCTGACAGTAGAACTGTGCCATGCTAGTTTTGTGTGATCAAAATAATAGTACCAGATTACATATTGTTTTATTATGTGAATTTTACAGGTTTATTTGGGGGGTATGGTTATTTTCTAATCCTACTCTTATGGGGACCATAACCTTAGTAAATCATATCTTGAAGAACTAATCCATATACATAGGACAACAAAATGAAAAACCTTATAGTTTTGTAGAATAGAGGTTACTCAAAAACCATGACTACCAGCTTTAGTTGCAAGAACTAAAAAAAAAAAAAGAAGGGCATGTCACTAGTTCATAAAAGACATTGTTGGATCTGAAAACTTTACAGGAGAAAAGGCATTGGGAGAGTCTGTTTTTATGTAGTAAGAGTCTGAATTTCATTTTTAGCCTATTTAATGGGAGCAAAGAAATAACTGCTGAAATGTATAGAATTTGTCATACTGAAATTTTCAGTTTACCTTTAAGGTATTAGTTAATGTGTGAAATGTAATAATTGGTATGTTGCCCAGGACATATACCTCAGTGGGAAAAGAATAGTCTTTTTTCTTTGGCAGGGAGAGACTACTTAAGGAATATGATTAGGCTAATGATCACTTTTGATTCCACTAGAAAAGTACAAATGGTAATAATAAATAAGGAGTGTTTCAAATTAATAAAAGCATGTCATCAGCAAGTTATGTGTATACGTAGTAGGTTTCAACATGACCTTAATTTCTGACCAGTGTCATTTTCAGTATCTCAAATGAGCTTCTCTGCTCAGATAAGACTAATAAAAATCCTTAAATTACAAATCAGAAGCTGACTTACACTATGCAAATGAAGCGAGTTCCCACTTTGTGACAGAGGATTCATTTGTAACTTAGATTAGAGGCTCCAGTCTGTATTTCTTGGTGACTAATGAATCTGGCCTCAGCAGACCAATTTCTGTTCCACTCTAGTTAATGGCTGCAGCAGTAGCACTGTGAGCATTTTGACTATTCTATCTCCCATTAGAGAGAGAAAAAAGCCTTTAATGCTACTTGGAAGTATCTTCCACCTGCCAGGAAGGTCGTGGTGGCTCACAAGGCAGACAGAACGAGGATATTAAGATGGATTGAGCTAATTAATCTTACTCTGACAGTAGCTTCAAACAACTTTTCCCCCTGCTTATTCCAATATCGTACCTCAAACTAGCAATTTTTGTTGTTGTTCTTTGCACGGTGTATGTTCTTTTCCCTCCGTGATTACCAATAGATCAAAACAATTTATATATGGCCTTAATGACATATTATGACTAGGTAAATGGAATAGAGTAAATAAACTTAGTGATTTCAGGAATCCAATTCTTAGTCAGTTGTAGTATCAACTACAGCTGTAGTATCAACACAAAAGCCTGCCTTCAATTGCTTAACTGACTGGATTATATTTTATTTAATGTTATTTTGCATGGTAATAAATTAAATCTACAAATATGAACATTTACAACTTGGATGTTTATGAAGACTTTATTCTACATTTCTCTTGTCATTAAGTTCGTAGTATAAGGCTTTAAATATTTTGATTGTTCTCTTGATTCTTTTAAAAACAGATCATTGTTTATGAACTAAGGTAGACTCAGTGTTTTCTAGCTGGACAGGGAATTGGAAGAGTGAAATGCACACAGATAATTTATAAACTTTGAAACCATCTTGGTTTTTTCCCAATGGTAATAAATAAATGGTTATAAGGCACTAATTTGGTTATTATTTTAGTTCACGTTCGAAAGGACAGTGTGGTTTAACTTCCAAGCATGATTGTCAGGCTGTTCCAGAGACCTCAGTGTTTTCTATTTAGAAGATTTAAATCTTGAGTTTATAAGTAGGAGTGACATACATGTAAGAGTAACACCTCAGGTTAAGAGCTGACATTGGTTGTACTTCTCTTCGACAATTGAGATATTATTAGATAATTATATATAAGCCACCTTTTTACATTTACCATTAAAATCAAATAATAGTCTACTAATCTTCAGCTCTATTTTGAGATAGTAAGATATGCTTCACGTAGGCCAGGCGTATGTTGTTTAGGTGTTCTTCCATCTTTAAATGAGAATAAACCATCATGACAGATAAATATCACAATTGTCACTAGTCAGTGATTGAAAATCACCTTGGTACTAGAAGCAGTCAAAACTAATGATAGTTTTCTAATGGATGCAGGCAATTGTCGACACAGTGGACAATCTTCTGAGACCCGAGGCTTTGGAATCATGGAAACACATGAATTCTTCTGAACAAGCGCACACAGCAACAATGTTACTCGATACATTAGAAGAAGGTGCCTTTGTCCTGGCTGACAATCTTGTAGAACCAACCAGGGTCTCAATGCCCACAGAAAATATTGGTAAGTGAATGTATTGTCAGGTTTAATTTTGACTTAGAAGATACATGTTTAAGAGAATGACGCTTCTCTACTGAATCCATTATTTCCCAGGGCTAAACTTCTCTTTTGTCAAATTAAAATTTATTGATCACACTTCATAAAATCAATGCAAAAGCCAAAATCTTTCTGTATCTTTTAAAAGTTGGTTTCATGTAGTTTTTTTTTTCCTCAACTGAAAAATCATTAAAGAAGTTTAGAGTACTTAAATGCCAGAATATGGATTGTGTAAGTAATGAAAGTGCTTGCTGTGGAACTGTGGAAAATGCTTTTCCATTGTATATAATATGTTCCTAATGAATTTAAATTACTTTCTGGAATGTGTTCTCCCAGTAAAATATTTTAGGCACACAGAATTTCAGCCAAATGTTCATACTAAACACCACTGCCTTCAGGTGAAAATGTGGTCAGCGAACTACATCTCCCATAATGCAGAATATACATGCTTCCTAGATTGCAAAATAGCTGCAGATAGTTTTGAAGCACAATTTAGCATTTAAATGCTGGCCATGAGGTAGGAATTCACTTTTGATGATATTTGAAAAATTCAGTAAGTACAGTAGAATTATATTAATATAGGCTTGATTGATTTAGAATTGTTGGTTATTCAAAGAAGTTTAACCCTGATGAAGTTTATAATATCTCTTAGTAAGCAAAAAAGTTTCCCATGCATAAATATAAACAGACAAACAACAAAAAAAGGGAGCACAGATTATCCTTCCACCAAAAAAGTGCATTGGTGCAATAGACATTGAAAGAGCTATGTGGGATCCCATATCTTATTGACCAATTGTGCCTGCCTAAATGTAAATTGTGGTACTTATTATTTTAAAATGCAGAAAATAAAGGTGTATAAATCAGATTATGATAATTGCATTTAAATCCAAAGCCTTAAGTTTATTTTAAATAACTAAATTTTTAGAAAGGAATAAAGTATTATTAAAACCATATGTTTTTGTATGCTCTGAGCTTTGAGAATGATAAATAACTCAGTAACCTCAAATTAAATGAAGTGACAGTATGTAAATTGGCCTGTCACGACCTAGGATACCGGGCATAAGGAACATGGTACTCAACCATAGCCTTAGGAGTGATACAAAATGAATAAAGCTCCTCGTTTCTGTCCAAAACTTTCATTGTTTTTGGTTAATTTATTTGGTAGTCTAATAAGATTCCTAAGACATACATGGAAAAATTCTTCTCAAATGTTCCCAGTAATATACCTATAAGGACAAAAAAGTGGAAATTTGATCATCTTAGAGGATGCATCATAGAAAGTATTATTTGAAGTGGCACGTTTGACCTACATTTGTTTTCAAAATCTTCTAATGGCTATTTTAAAAAAAGAAAACACCTGAAATTTCCCTTTTACACCCTTTCCAATTATGCTGACATATTTGATGGGCCAGGTCGATATGCTGTGCTCCCATCAGCTTCGTGTACACAGGGCATTGTTAGTAGATATTTGAGATATTTCTATGCCACCTTGAGACCTAGTGTGAAACTGTAAATGTCCAGGAATATTTTTTTCTTTTTATAATTTTTTAAATGTTTTATTTACTTCTGAGAGAGAGAGAGAGAGAGAGCATGAGCAGGGAAGGGTCAGAGAGAGAGGGAGATACCAAATCTGAAACAGGCTCCAGGCTCTGGGCTGGCAGTCAGCACAGAGCCCGACACGGGGCTCGAACCCATGAACCGTGAGATCGTGAGCTGAGCTGAAATTGGACGCTTAACCGACTGAGCCACCCAGGCACCCCAGGAATATTTTTTTTTCTAATATCTGTTTTTAAGAGTTCTAAAGGATTACTACTCTTCATGCCTTTTTTAAAAATTTTGCCTAAAAAAGATGGGGTGCCTGGCTGGCTCAGTCAGTAGAGCATGAGACTCTTGATCTTGGAGTTGTGGGATTGAGCCCCATGTTGGGTGTAGAGATTACTTTAAAAACTAAAAAAAAAAAAAAAAATTAAAATCTTTAAAAGAAATAGGGGCGCCTGGGTGGCTTAGTTAAGCGTCCGACTTTCGCTNGCAAACAATTTTGTGACAGATATCATCCATGATTTAGTATGAGGAAAGCATTTACCTTTTTCTTAGGATTTATTCTTTTTTAGACACGAGGACTAAAATAGCCCATTATTCCTTCATGTCCTCACTTTCCCAAAGCTCTTAACTAAATTTAGGGCATGGCTACAATATCTTAGGTTATTAAGACAATTTGATTTTACTCCTTAGTGACTTCTCCTTGAATCCTTAGTTTAACTTTATTGTGTGATTTACCCTTATAATACATGACCTCATAAAAATTGTATAATTATATCTCTTATAATTATATTTGATTATATCTTTTTAAAATCAATTTAGAGGTATAATTTATATATAATAAAGCAGCAGTTTTAAAAGTGAACAGTTGGTGAGTTTTGACAAATGCACACCCGTGTGGAACATCACCTCAGAAGCACCTTTGATTCTCTTGCAGTAGATCTCCTCATACCCCCAGCCCCCAGGGACCACTGGTCTGTTTTCTGTCACTAATTTAGCTTTGCCTTTTCTGGACGTTTAGTTGAATGGCATCATACAATAGGTACTCTTTTTTATCTTGCATTTTCTACACAGAATGTTTTTGAGATTCATCTGTGTTGGTGAGAGCATCAGTAATGCAATCTTTCCTTTCACTGTGTATTTACTCGCTTATTAGGCATTTAGATTGTTTCTACTTTTCCACTGTTATTTATAAAGCTGCCATTTCCCCAAGTGATTGTACTGTTTCACACTCCTAACTGCTATGAAACTTCCAGTTTCTCCACTCCTCAATAACATTTAGGATTGTCAGTCCTTTTAATTTTAGCCATATGAGCAGGTTGTAGTAGCATCTCAGTTTGGTTCTATTTTGCATTTGTGTAATTGCTAAGTTACTTATTGATAGCTGTTCAGCTCTTACATGCTTAGGGCCATTGCATGTATGTTTTGGGGAGGTGTCCATATATTTTGCCTATTTTTATTTGAGTTGTTTGTCTTCTTAATAAAGAGTTCTAAAGATTCCTTGTATATTTATTATACAAGTCTTTTGCTGGATATAGGTACTGTGAATATTTTCCATCACTATGTGACTTTTCTTTCCATTTTCTTAATAATATCTTAAGAGGAGCAGAATTTTTTCATGTTAATAAAAAATTACCCATCTCCAACAACATCTAGTTAACCCTATTTTACTTGTTCCTGTCACCATTGTATTTCAAAGCAAATTTTAACGTCACATTATAATTATTTCCAATACTTTAATATGTATTCCATGCATTAAAAATATAGTGCCATTGTCATACTTTTAAAAATTAACATAAACAGTTTCAAAAGATAACAAAAGTATGTTTAAATTTACTTGATTTTGGGGGGCATCTGGCTTAGTTGGCTAAACATTCGATTTTTTTCTTAGGCCCTGATCTCATGTTTCATGGGTTTGAGCCCCATAGAGGGCTCTCTGTTGTCAGTGCAGAGCCGGCCTTGGATCCTCTGGCCTCCCCGCTCTGCCCCTCTTCTCCTGACTTTCCTTGTCAAAAATAAACAAACATTTAAAAAATTTAAAAAAAAAACACCTAATCTATTTTTTTTTAATTTGTTAATGCTTAATTTGTTTTGACCAGGATACAACCATTCCCTGTGGTATATTTGATACATTGCTTGAGTCATTTCTCCCTGTGTCGTTTCTTTAAACCTTTTTCCTTTTTTTGAAGAAATTGAGCAGATGATTTGTATTATGGAATTTCCCACATTCTCAATTTTAGTTATTTCATCCCACTATATCATTTTGCATAATTGATATATACTGATAATTGGATCTAGAGTCTTGATCAGTCAGTTCAGGTTTATTTGTTCATTTGTTTTCTCCAAGAACTTTTCTATTGCATCCTGCAAAAGAGGCACATATTAGGTTGTTGTTCTTTGTGATCTTATGACTGATTAGGTGGTTTAGGTCTTATCAGTCTAATACATCCATTACAAAATTCCCTATCATTTATTTTTCCAATAGGCTTAGCAGCCAACATGGTTGTCAGTTTGGCTTAGTTATATTGTGGTAACAAAAAGTCACAGCAGCTCTCAACAGCAAAGGTTTATATTCCTTCAAGTCACGTCACCATTGAGTCTTGGCTTTGGCCCTGCAACTTGTTATCTTCAGTTGGAGCCATGATGTTTGTACCCTGGGATCCAGGCTTATGGAACTTAGAATGTGGCTGGTCTTCCTGTATGTTCTCTTTTCTTCCCCTTTCCTCTCATTGCAGCTATTATTTGGTAATGAATTTGAAAAATACGAAAAGACAGGAAAATATTAAAATCCTGTCTACAGCACTGGTTGTGAATGAGACTTTCCTAGGAATGAAGTGTATTTGCTGTTAGAAATCTGTGGAACAAAGCATATATTATTTCAAGCATACAGAATATATAGATTAAGAGAACATCTGTATTCTAGCCACCTAGCTGAGCCACACCTGAGTATTGCACCATACTTGCTTCACATTTTGGGGAAGATAGTTCTTTGTAACATATAAATCCTCTGGATCCCCTCCTTCTTGATCAGATCAAGAAGGTTGTAACCATCATTCTTAATTTGTTTGTTAGCATTAGTAATTTTTTTTTCTAGTTTTGCTCTATAAGCATATATGTTTAATAGTTGCTTTTTCGAGCACCTGGGTGGCTCAGACAGTTAAGCATCCTACTTCAGCTCAGGTCATGATCTCCCAGTTCGTGGGTTCAAGCCCTGCTTTGGGCTCTGTGCTGACAGCTCAGAGCCTGGAGCCTCCTTCGGATTCTGTCTCCTCTCTCTGCCCCTCCCCTGCTCTCACTCTGTCAATCTCTCTCTCTCTTTGAAAAATAAAAATAAACATTAAAAAATAGTTTTTCGTGTTTTTAACATAAATGATTTTATACAAGGTGTATAATTTCTCCTTGCCATTATATTTTTCATGTTTATGCACGTTGATAATGTGCATCTAGTTTTTATTCATTTGATCTAAGAATACACCATAATTATTTTATTGCCAATGATAGATATTTTAGTGGCCTATGCTTTTTAGCTGATAAAAACCTTTGGTGAAGGTTTTTGTATGTCTTCATGCTCATATGTATGTGCCTTCATAGACATCTATGGACACACACCTAGAAATAGAATTTTCGAGGGATGGAGAATGCCCATCTCCAACTTTATTACGTACTGCCAAGTTGCTTTCTAATGCTGTTTACCAATTTACATTCTCATCTTTAATACCATTGTTCTTCATCAGTCTCTTTGCTAAATACACTTTGTTATTGACATTAATGTTATCTAATGGCTTTGAATTGATCACATTATGTTTTAATTTGCAGTTCTCAGATTACTTAATGTCTTTATTGGGTATTTTCGTTTTCTCTCTGATGAATTTGTTGTCCACACGTTTTGCCTATGCACTTATTTTACCCATAGCTAATGTATTCTCGACACTGATTTCTTTGTAAATTATATAGTTTGAGAACATGTATTCCTAGCATGCCTTCTCTTTTTTACTTTGGTTATGGTATCTTTTATTTTACAGGATAATGAAGTCAAATTTATCAGTGTGTTCTTCTAGGGTAGGGCTTTTTGTATCTTGTTTAAGAAATACTTTCCTTGGGGCACCTGGGGCTCAGTCAGTTAAGCATCCAACTCTTGATTTCGGTTTAGGTCATGAGCTCATGGTTCCTGAGATTGAGCCCGCTGAGTTAGGCTGTGCACTTACAGCCCGGAGTCTGCTTGGGAGTGTCTCTCTCTCTCTCTCTCTCTCTCTCTTTCTCTCTCCCTCTCTCTCTCTCAAAAATAAATTCATGAACTAACATATATATATATTTTTTCCTTTTTGGTATCCTCAAAATTTTCTCTACTGTGTAGTTATACTTGTAACTTTATAAATGATCTTATACTTTAGAAATGACAAAACTTTGCCCTTTTTTACAATTATGTTTTAATCCACCTGAAAATTATTTTTGTTTATGATATGAAAGAAGAAACGATTTGGTTTTTGTTTTCTGAGGTTTTTAAAATAATATTGATAATATGTTGTTTCCGTACTTTTAGTTCATGATTTATTCTTTTCCCCAGTGGTTTGTAATGTTATCTGTCGTTTCTATACATGTTAGAAGTATGTTATGCATTGTTCCTTTTGTTTTCGTTTCAATACTGTTAATGTCTGGTAAGTTCTTTAATTTCTGCTCTGTGAGGAATTACTTTAGCTGCTCCTGGCATGTCTTTTCCATGTGAATTTTAAGTCAGTTGTCAAATTCCACAACTGAGAAAATCTTATTGGAAATTTCATTAGAATTAGGCTGATTTTGTAAATTGATTTTGAAAGAAGTATCAGATTTATTTACTTGTTGAGGTCTCCCAAATAAGACCTTGTATAATTCTCCATTTTTTGTTAGGTCTTCTAATAAAGTTCTAATTTTTCCATTCATCTCTTGCATTTTCAAAATGCAGTTTTATTCTTAGATAACTTACACTGTTTGTTTTTATTGTAAATAGTATCTTGGGATGCCTGTGTGGCTCAGTTGGTTAAGCCTCTTACTCTTGATTTAGGCTCAGGTTGTGATCTCATGGGTCCTCAGACTGAGCTCCACCTCATGCTCTGCACCAACAGGATGGAACCTGCTTCGGAGTCTCTTGTGGGAGCTCTCGATCACTCTCTCTCTTTCTCTCTATCCCTCTCTCTCCCCCTCCCTCCAGTCATTCTCATCCCCCCTCAAAACAAATAAACTTAAAAAATATAGTAGTTTAAAAAAAATTACATATTGTCATTGTTTATTGTTCATTGTACGGGATCACATTTGATTTTACTGACTGCACCCTGGCTAAATTTTTTTTACCTTCAATCATATATAGAGCTCTTAAAATTATAATATAGTTAATTATATTTTCTGTAAATAATAACATTTTGCTTTTTTCTTTAGTCTGTATAACATTTTTCTTGAATTACTGCATTTGCTACTTCTTTTAAGATGATGCTAATAAATAAAACTCCTAACAGGAATCATCCTGATTTTAAAAAGAATGCTGCTTGAGTTTTCCATCATTCTTTGCCTGTCCATTTGGAAAGATAAGCTTTATCTGATAACAAAGCCTTTATCTTTGCAAAGGTTTTTTTCTTCTTACTATTTGTAAAGATTTTTTTTTAATAGTTAATTGGGTATTGAAGTTTGTTGAATTATTTTGGTTAATAATATTTTTCATCTTTAATTTCTTAATTTGGTGAATTAATGTATTTTGTAATGCCCTTTTGAGTTAAACTCAGTATGTAAGGATATTATACTTAAGGTATATATATGATTTATTAAATATTTTGCATCCTGTTACTAAGTGAGAATATTTTTATCATTTCTTTCCCTGTGTTGTTTTATGTATCAACATTATACAAGTCTTGTGAAATGAGTTGAAAAGCATTCTTTTTCTATTTTCTGGAGCAGTCTTTTAAGAATCAGCATATATTTAGCTATCAGTTAATATTTTTAATGGTCATAAATAGACTTATTTATTTTAGGCAGGTGTTTTTTGGAAACTTTCCCTTTTATCTATTTTTAAATGTACTTATCTATTGATACAATTTTATTTATTGATATGAAGTTGATTATTGATTCTCTACAAAGATCTGTATTAATGATCCTTTTAAAATTCAAATTATTAATTTTTTACTGTGAACATGATTTTTATACTTCTGTAAATATCTGTTGAACTAAAGCTTGACAATAAATATTTGTTGAATGAAATTAACTCTTTATACAAGTAAGTGTATATTTGGAACTTTTCATGAAAACTCAAAGGATTTCAGTCTTTGTATTCCGTGTTTATGTTGATGACTATTAATTATATTTTTGAAACAAAGTTAAACAGCATTGGTCTTGTTGATTAGGTATGTTCTTATTAGTGTTATGTATCAGCCTGTTTCCTTTCCATAAGTTTTTGAACTTAGGAATAAAGTCCAGTGGTTGGTAAACTTTTACTATAAAGGCCCAAGTAGTATATATTCTAAGCAACTAAACTTCATGGTCTAGTTACAAATACTTAACTGACATTGTAGAAACCAAGCAGCCTTAGACAATGTGTAAATGAGCAAACATGGATATACTCTAATAAAACTTTATTTTCAAAAAGAGGTAGCTGGCCAGATTTAGCTGACACAGGGTCTATTCTGCACAACTTAGATATGTAAAGATTCTTAGTTACTAGTGAGCTTTTATATTTATTTTAATGGTATAAATGAAACTTTAAAAGTTGTGTGCTTATTACTCATACACTGTTTATATTCATAGGGTAAAATTCAGGAATTAGTTCATGACAGAAAATACAAAACCATGAAAAAAATGTTAAGATGATTATACGAAATTTTTTAGAGTTATCAATAAAGGTTTAATGTAGAGTAATTTAGTTCATGATTTTGCTTAAATTTAACAGTAAAGTTTTATAAGGGGAAAAAAGAAGCAGTGGCTTTCTATGCAATTATCATTTGCCTCTTTGTAGTTTAAAGAATGCCCTTTCTTCCCCCCCTTTATCTTTTGCTTCATCCAGTTCTGGAAGTTGCAGTGCTCAGTACAGAAGGACAGGTCCAAGACTTTAAATTTCCTCTGGGCATCAAAGGAGCAGGCAGTTCAATCCAACTTTCTGCAAATACTGTCAAACAGAACAGCAGAAACGGTAAGATGGAGCAGAGTCTTTTAAAAATTGACAGGGTTTTTTTGTTCATTTAAACCTGTTAATCCTAAAATGCCGCATATTTGACTTATAATATAACAATACTGCTTATCATTTAAAAGCAGATTTAAAATAATGCCTTCCTCTTTCCCAAAAAAATTAATCCAAATAAAGAGTCCATAAGGATTCTTCCTTTTTATTCTTCGTTGAATGTATTTTTTTTTATTCGTAAGCATATTTCCCATAAAGGCATGTGACTATTTTTACCTTCCTAGGACTTGCAAAGTTGGTGTTCATCATTTACCGGAGTTTGGGACAGTTCCTAAGTACAGAAAACGCCACCATAAAACTGGGGGCTGACTTTATTGGCCGGAATAGCACCATTGCAGTGAATTCCCACGTCATTTCAGTTTCAATCAATAAAGAATCCAGCCGCGTATACTTGACAGATCCTGTGCTGTTTACCCTGCCACACATTGATGTAAGTTATATATGCTAATGAAGTAGTGGCAGGTTATAAAACCAGTGAGGAAGGAAAGCAAAACTTGACATGCTAGGGATAGAGAGAAAGGGAATGGGGAGACGGCAAAGAGGAAAGAAAAGACCTTTCCATTTGAATTTCAAATGTTGGACTAGGTCAGAGACATAAGTTTATTTAAGTCTGTGAACATAAAATTAAATGAGCCTGGTTCAGTGATTATTAGAACTTAAGTGTATTCTTAATGAAAGCTAATTCAGTAATCAACAGGAAAATGTAAATGACTGTAATTTGTTTTAGAATGAAAATTAACTCTTACCTTAGCAGCAGGATAGCCTAGTATTAACTGTTAGGACTCTGTCTTTTTAGCACGGCAGACCTTTTTCTTTGTTTGTCTTTCTTCTTTTTGATTTTATTGATCCTGTGCAACACAATTGTGATCACGAATTGGGTTTTTAAAAATCTAGGCTTGAAGAGAGGTGATGCCTCTGCTGTGCCTTAGAATGAAGTTGGTAGTTTCATCATTATCTTGTGTGGGAAGAGTGTCTGCAGAATTTTGGCTTCTGTAACAAGCAGAGTAAATAAATGCCACAGATAGCCAAGTGGATCTCCAGAATTGGCAAAGAAAAATAAATTTGTGCACTATTCTCTTATATCTGCTGCAGTTAGTTCACTCTTTGGGAAAAAAAAACAAAAACAAAAAACAAAACCTTGACGATGCTGACATGGCACTTAAAATAAAAATGGGCCCCAAATCGATTTTTAAAATATTTGGTCCTTATAGAATTTTCTCAGAACAAATTCAAGGCTCTAATTTTGTCAGAAAAGAAAAAAAAAATGATTTCAATGTACCATCAGTATGTAAAATCATAAGATGGAAATTGTAATTGTGTAAAATGGGTCTTTGGTAATTTAGAGTACACTTTAGAGTGTTTCGGACTATAAAACCCCTTTTAAGTTAGATATCTGCCTTGTATAAATAACATAGTCTACAATTTTGCTGATGAAAACTTTATAGTCCGAAACATGCAAAGTTTAATCTAAATTACCTTTTACACATATTAAACAATTGCTATTGCCATCTTAGAGTGTAAAATCCTAATTTTATCTTGTCATTTTATTTCCCAGCCTGACAATTATTTCAATGCAAACTGCTCCTTCTGGAACTACTCAGAAAGAACTATGATGGGATATTGGTCTACCCAGGGCTGCAAGCTGGTTGACACTAATAAAACTCGTACGACGTGTGCATGCAGCCACCTAACCAATTTTGCAATTCTCATGGCCCACAGGGAAATTGCAGTAAGTATTTGCACTTCTAATTAGTTGCAGAGAAATACCTCAGAGATTCAAAACAGCTTGGGTAACAGTCCCGCCTTTGGGTGCTTATCGGAACTGAAAAGCAAACAAAGTAGTGTGGATTTCTGATTGTTCCTACACTGTCCATATATTTTAGGAGGTCATGGCCCTATATTTATTGTTACTTCTCAAAATCTGCTTTACAGACTCATTCTAAGTTTTTCTCCTTTGGGCAGGTGTTCGGCAGAGGCAGTTGGGGATTTAAAAAATGAGCAGAAATAGGTCGTACAAATGAGACCAAGGACTCTAAAAGTTAACACATATTCCCCATGTTGAATGTCTGAGTCTCATTTTACAACTTTGGCTTTAAGTTTTCCTAACAACTTTGCACACTGTGCAAAACTGCAGATTTTGAAAGGGCAGGATAACTTCTGGAATGTTCTTTGTGTTCCTTTCTGTGATTAAGAGAATGATAGCCAGAAGATAAAACATTTTAAGAAATAATAGCGTGAAAACTCTCAGGTCTCTTGTGTACTTGACTCTTAATATATAAATCAATGTGAAAAGTCAAAGGGAAGAAAATAGACACATAAAATTTTGTTAGCCAGGAAAGTCATTAAGATACCAATGATTGTTTTATCGTACTGAGTATCCTTTATTCTATTATATAAATATTCTTCTGTGTTTCTGTAGGTAATTATTTCAGTCATTATTTTGAAATAATTGGGCTCATACACTGTTTTGTAGGTAACATCTTCCACTTTCATAGGTCATTCTTTGGATATAAAAGTTAATGAGATAATATTGAACTCTGTTACACGATCAAGTTTGCTTTTTAGTTTTGAACCTTCTTTGAACACATAAGAATATTCACAGAGTTTATTAAAGAGTTTATTAAAAGATGAGCTTGTAACATGTGAAAGCTATCTTACCTTGAGTAGATATAATGCAGAAATACTAATGTTCCTTATATTATTTTTATTTTCAGTACAAAGATGGAGTTCACGAATTACTCCTTACAGTCATCACCTGGGTGGGAATTGTCATTTCTCTTGTTTGCCTGGCTATATGCATCTTCACCTTCTGCTTTTTCCGTGGTCTACAGAGTGACCGCAATACTATTCACAAGAACCTTTGTATCAACCTTTTCATTGCGGAATTTATTTTCCTAATAGGCATTGACAAGACGAAATACATGGTAAGTACCCCTTCAGCTTACTGCCCTTGGATATCTGAAAATTATTGTAACAGGTATGAATCGACACATGGTGTTGATATTGATATTTGACCTGTAAGTTAATATAGTCAAAAATGATGATATTGGAGGATAATTTGTAATAAATTAAAAGAAAATGCTGAGGTCATTAATTATTATTGTTATGAGTTAATTCATTTCTTGTATCAAGGTGCAGTAGCATTTTTTCTGGGTTATTATTAAGACGTGATGAATAGAAGAATGCTAGGGATACTGCTGTGAAAAGATCCTATTTTTACTGTTTTCATTTTGGTTATGGAGTCATTCTGACCAGTGATCATTTCTTCATCTTCTAGCAGTTTGCTCATCACCACGAGGTCTCAGTGTCAGTACTACATAATTAGTTAATGCTTACCCTGTATTCATCTGCTCTAGGACAAATTTAAGAATGCTCCACATACCACAGGAAAATAACATTAGGAATTAGAGCCAGGATATTTGTCATGAAAGTGAATTTTTAAATTCTGCTATTGAAAAAATAGAAATAATGTATTATATTTAGAACAACTGTTCTAAAGATGTATGGAACAAATCTATAAGTAAAATATTCGGATTTAATAATAGATAATTCTAGAAGAGAAAGTAAGGTATGTTTTCTTATTTGCACTTAATTTCACTAAAAATAGTTACATCTTACACTGACCAGATTTCTAGCACACCTGGCCTTATAGTCTATAGCATTCTCTTCAGATTTGGCAGCGTTTAGAACTCATTTCCATTTATTTAAAAAAAAATAAAGAAACAGTAGTTTCTTTTATGTATTTTAAAGACAATGAGAACTATCAGTGAATATTGTATAATTGTGTGAGTAGTCTGATTTCATGTATCCTCTTTTGTGCCTTTTGTTCTTTTTCTTTACAGATTGCTTGTCCAATATTTGCGGGACTTCTACACTTTTTCTTTTTGGCCGCTTTTGCTTGGATGTGCCTAGAAGGTGTACAGCTCTATCTAATGTTAGTTGAAGTTTTTGAAAGTGAATATTCAAGGAAGAAATATTATTATGTTGCTGGTTACTTGTTTCCTGCCACAGTGGTTGGAGTTTCAGCTGCTATTGACTATAAGAGCTATGGAACAGAAAAAGCGTAAGTAATTGCAAGCGACCTGAGTGTTTTTCAAGTGAATAATTTTTTAAAGCCTGTTAGCTGTCAGTGAGGGGCCCTGACAGACTAAAATAGCATCTGAAAGCTTTATTGGTAAGAGAATGGGCATGCCGTGCACAAATTACAATCAAGTCTTTTGTAATTTTCTAGGTTCAGAGGATTTGTACTCTAGTGAGGCAGATTCTAAATTATGGACTTTCTTTTTAACACAAAAGATTGACCTGAAACAAATTGAAAAAGTAAATAACTTTTTGGCCTTAGAAAGATATTAAGTAAAAATTCTTCTGAACTTAAAGCATCTGACAGGTTTAACTACTCAGTTTTAACCTAATGCTTCATTAGCTCTCTTTGTGCAGCCGACCCTCTAGCTAACTCTTATTCTGAATTGTGACAGTAGCGCATTCCATCCCATATGTTCTACTTTGATAATATTTTATCAGCCTGTTTGAAAGGATTAAAATAAGTCACTGTCTTTCATTTATAAAGTATATAGATATTTATGGAAAATGACAGAAGGTAGACATAGCCATGTTTCTAAGGATTTTATTTGCTAGAGGCATGAATTTACCTTCCAATTCTGTTTATTTTTTCCTTTGATAAAATTAGTTATATAAAGATTCCTAGGACTAAAGAAAGCTTTTTGACTATACAGATGATGAAAGACAAATAAAAGAAATTCATTGGGGATTCAATGTTATATGAAAAATGAACCACTAAGTAAAATCTGTCTTAATAAATTTATGCATCATTTACTCTAATACTAGATGAGTGCTATGCTTTGAATTTTTTTTATCTCATATTCATCCATCCCAATTGAGGTATTATATTTATGCTGTACTGTTTTGAAACAAACATAACAGCTGAACATTTTGTTTGTGATGTTCCATAGGGTTAAACACTGTAGCTCAGATACAGATCTGATAGGCAAATTTTGAAGATAAGAAGTTTAAAATGATGAGACAATTTCGAATATCGAGTTTCAAGTTTTTCTTAGTAAAGTTAGAGATCATGTGCATCAGGGACTGGGTGTTGTGGGGTTCCTTCTTCTCCTTATACAAGCATGATAATGTACACCTTTACCAAATTTAAAAACTGAAATGAAAAACAGTAGGTTGAAATAAATAAATTATTATTGTTTACATCAAAGCCAACTCAGAGTTATTAAAATTATTCTTACCTTGAAAAATGAATTTTCAAAAGCACATGTAAAGATAGTTTTCGTTAGATTTTAAAAATTCAATGTTTTTGTAATGTTGAGGATCCATTGAAACTACTTAATACGTACTCTTCTTTTCATGATAGTTGCTGGCTTCACGTTGATAACTATTTTATATGGAGTTTCATTGGACCAGTTACCTTCATTATTCTGGTAAGCAGACTATTTTCCCTTCATTTTTAGCTTGCTCCTTTCTCAGTGCTATTGAAACAGGGGTAATTGGTTTTATTGTTAATTTATCTATGCTTTCAAAGATTTATAAACATATCTAGTCTACAGGGTAAAATTATAAAGTATATTTTAAATGTTATGCCATTAATGAGAGTTTATATATTGCTGATTAGTAGTATTTCTGAAAAATCCTCTTTCCTCTGAAAAGTACTTTTTCTTATTAATTTAGTTTGCTACGGTGTGATGTCATAATTTAAAAAATATATCTATATATAAGCCATGTTAAGATCACATGATTTGAGCCTAGTTTAATAATTAGTAAGGAATAACTGAAATGTATATTTGTTACTAAGTTTTTTGTTTTTGTTTTTTTTTTTTGCTAAGCTTTTTATTTGAAGGAAGTTATGTCTCCAAAACCTGTAATATTAGCCCTGTGCCAAGTTATGTGGCATTTATAAACTAAATGAATGTTTTATGGAATTGAAAGAATATTAGCTTAATATTTATTATATTAATTTCCACATAGTAATTTAGGACTTTTAAATAAATATCTATACTCTAAATTCTTTTTGGGGAAAAAAAGATTTTTAAGCTTAGATTACTAAATGAATATTAAATCACTTTTAAACTCATTAGAAATAAAATTACTTTTCTAAGAGGTTAAAATTCCAAATAAAAATACTAGTCTTTAAGAAATATAAAAAATAAATAAATTTGATACAAGTTAACTATAGTGACATTAAGGTGTTTAACTGCTCATATTACCATTAGTCAAATATTTGAAATATAGTTGAAATAAAAGGATGTAGCTAAAATACTTGGATTTCAATATTTAAAACTTTGAAAAGGAAACATAAACAAGTTTAAACATTGCCTATATCTTTTAAATACCTATTTTAAGGACTTTTTTCTTCTTTAAATGACGCAAATGAGCTTATTAGGATGTTACTGTAGTTAACTACTGTTTCATAAAATTGAGAAAAAAAATTTAGTAGTTCAAGGAAACTTAAAACTACTTCAAGTGTATTTACTTTTGTCCTTAAAAGGAATTCTATACAAAGCAAAATGAATATTTGAGGTGAATGCCTATGTGAATCGAACCAGTGAAATATTTTCAAGCGTTCCCAGAAAAGCTGATTTCTCATCAGAATTCTTCAATCCAAATGATTGTCCCAGTTTTTGTTGTTGGTGTAAGTTGACGTAGCCTAAGCCATTCTTGAAATAAATGGTAAACAGCTGACCTGAAGTGGCGTGATCATTATAGACATAGGCATCTCTTTTTTCCCCTGAGCCCTTGGCTGATAGTGATACTTTGAAAATTGCAGAGACCATTTTAGGGGTATTTGGTCTATAAATGTATCATGTGTTAACTTCTGTTGTGCTACAGTTTTGTTTATTTCTATCTGAAAATAAACACTGACTTCAGAGTATTAAATTTTTCACTTGGCCAAAAGATTTTAATGTTCACATATACTCAGCTTCTAGTAAGAAAAGAAGTAAGGCACATTTTATTAGATTGCCCACTCACAGTGTGAGCCTACTATTATTTATTAGTCTTGTCATCATTATTACTCTGTACCAAATAATTTAGGTTGAAAGGTGAAGGGTTTTTGAGAACAGTGTTCTCAACTTTAAAAAACAAAAACAACCAGCTAGCTCTTTTGACAGTAAAGATCCTAAGGCGTAATTCTCCTGTAACTTCTTTGCCCTCTAATTATCCTAACACAGAGAGACAAAGAGTGGTAAAGAAGTGTAAAACATCTTGCATGTAACCTAAATTGAGATAAGATATGATATGATTGTACAGCACATTTGTTGAATATTAATATACTTATATATATCCTGATAAGGGATATTTAAAAGTCAGGCAGACACAAATCTTAATAAGTTATATCGTGTACTACCGTGTTAAGGAGTACTCTTACAACAAAAGTTACTTATTAATATTCCTGGAAAGTATAGTTTTGCATTTTCAGCTTTTCTGAATTGGGGCCATTTAATTTGGTAGTATTAAATAAGTGTACGTTTTTAATCATGTTATATGAAGAAAAATAACATGCTATAGAAGATAAAACTACTTGCTTCTGTATTTCTATAGACTGTCTTGCCTACAGGCACTAGAGTTATTATATCTATGAGAAAAGTGCTTGTAAGTAATGAGCAGTGGGAAACCATTAGTATGCCTGAAATGGTTTAATGAAAGCTTGGATCATGACACGTCAGGAGCTGTTCTTATCATTTGGACAGCTCCATCTGCATCGTTAATAATTAATTCAGTTCAGTAAGAGTTCAGCTCACACACTCATTTAGAAGTCTTCTTCAGAGAACACCTCTCCGGCTGCTAGTCCCAGGGAGAAATAGGTTTCTGCTTGGCTAACAGCAAAGATCTAGAGATACAAGTGCAGTTTTAGAGTTGCATTTGCCAGGTAGCAAAAGCTCCAGGGAGGACAAAAAGGGTCAGAACATGTGCAGTTCAGTTAGGTTACTTCAGAGTGGTGTTTCTGTTCTTCTGTCTTATCATATCCATGTCAGCACTGCAAGCTGTGGAATGAATTTTAAGCTGCTAAGCTTAGACGGATGTGATTCAATTGAGCAGGCTGACGACTGTAAAACAAACTGTGCGTTCCTATAACCGGTGGTACCTTTTTCTTTTTGTAAACTTCTTTGTGCCTTGGTGTCATCAGTATGGGTGATGATTAGCTATGCCATATCATTAAGGAGAGAATTTTATCAACAAATTATACTGGCAGATTATTTATACAGTAACTTATGAAATTATTATTTAGAGAAAGGTAAAAGAGTGTCATTTGTCATTAGAAGAGAAGCAATGTCCATTTGGTGATTTACTCTATTTAAGTGAATAGGAAAAATGTGTTTCTTCTGAATTTGCTTGCTCTTGCACATAGAATTCTATTAGGAGTATCCATCCGGTGTGTATACACACACACACACACACACACACGCAGAGCAGAATTAAAATCTGATTAATTCCTGGATGAATTGCCTCACCTCTAAAATTAATCATCAGTATGGGCATTTAGGCTAGTGGGTTGACATATACTATATAAAACAGCCCTACTACTGTACCCACTAGTGGCTTCTATCTGGATGGTTGAGTAATGACATGCACTTCCCAGGTTGAGACAAATCTTTGTGGGCACGGTTATAATTCCATCTCTTTCCTTTCTGACAGATTCATAGCATCAAAGTATGTACTATCCCAAAATCTGTACTATGTTTAAATGTAGTAGTATTTATGTTACAAAAAAAAAAAAAAAGTGGACAAAAATGGCTCCATTGGAATTTGAGGGAGGAAGAGCAGCACATGGAGATCCAGCTTTTTGTATGCTTTCCTGTAAGAAATAGCGGAAAATTCCAGTTGATGGTTGGGATTTTATTTCATTTTTAAATGCATACCAAATACAGGAAAGTAAATTGGGAAGAAATAAAAGTGAGGAGAAAGAAATCACTTACTCTAATCAGAAAGAAAAAAACCGAGAAGTTTATGGCCATAAAGAGCCATAATGCAAAGAAGGGGAAATGCAAAGGGGAAACAAGTACAAAGAAGGAAGAACTCAGATTTTCAGTTGATACTTCATTTGAAACTAACTTTTTTTTGCCTTTAAGTGACTATTTTGTATGATAGATTTAATCAGAGATATTTCTTTTTGCCCTTCAATTTCTTGTTCTGATTCCCTTAGTTACATTTTAAGAGAACAAGGAAGGAGAAGGGAGAGGGGAATAAAACACGTATTGAAATATTTTACTGTACAAAATCATGACTCCTATCAAGAGTGTATCACATAGCCAACAATATTTTTTCTATGAAAATGAATATATTTACCTTTTTTAGCAATGGAGGCAAAAAAGAACTCTTAAACCTCATTTTAAAAAGTTATATATACTTCAAGATTCATTCTGTTTAATTTCAGAAAGGATTTCACTGACATGCATTTCGGTGATAATATATTAAAATGCTCAGTACCTAAATGACATGTGTCTTTTTCATTTTTTTAATAAGCCTAATACATTGTTGGTGAAATTTTTATTTTATTTAATTTTTTCATTTTTAAAAATTTTTTAATGTTTATTTATTTTTGAGAGACAGGAGAGACAGAGCATGAGCAAGGAAGCGTCAGAGAGAGAGAGAGAGAGAGATTGAGAGAGACAACACACAGAATCTGAAGCAGGCTCCAGGCTCTGAGTTAGCTGTCAGCACAGAACACGATCTGGGGCTCGAACCCACGGACCGCAAGATCGTGACCTGAGTCTAAGTCGGGCGTGTAACTGACTGAGCCACCCAGGCGACCCGAATTTTTTATTTTTAATGTGGAACTGGGGAAAAGAAAATACCTCAGTTTATCATTTTTTTCAACTTTATATTATGGGTCACAGTATGTCTCACATGTCTTTTTTCATAAATACTTTGTCTTGAAATGATGGTATTTTGTCACGTTGAAGATACCATTGCTTCATTTTTTCTATATTTTCGAGTCATATTTCAAACTCTAAACTAGTATTGTATTTAACCATAAATTTCTTGGCAACCTAAATATTAGTGCACTGATTATAATTCTTGTTTAGTTTTTTTTTTTTAATTGGAGAACTCACAGACACTTTTTAAATAATTTTAGAGCAAAAATCCTTCTGTGGTTTTATGATTATTTTTCACATATTTTTAATTGTTTTAAAAGAAACTCACTTTTAAGACATCATTTTGAAACACTCTTTTTAGACCCAATTTTATGGGCTTGTGTGATGTTTAGCTATGTGAGTAGAACACAAACAGGTTTGAGAAAATAGAACTGTTAAATATACAGTTTGCCTCATAGGAGTAGACGTACTTGGACATTGTAGCCATTTGCTGATTATGGGATGGTAGTGTTTTTCAAAGAAGAAGAGAAATAGTTATTCTAGCAAGCCAATCAGGTAGAAATCATTAGAAGAGGGCACCTCTTCTGTTCAGAATTTCTTTGAAGTTGTATTTTATATATTAATTTACTTATTGTTTATCTTCAACTCATTCATCAACTTGATTTCTAAAATGGATTACTCTTCATAGAAGTAGAACCCTTTATAAGTGTAAATAAGATATAAATAAATATAAAACTAGTTTAATTTTGTTTTGTTAGGAAACTCTTAATTTTCTCACCAGAATAAATTGGTTAATTTTATTTGTAAAGATACTGGGCTATGGAACCAGTGCACAGTATATTGAACCTAAGCAGTATTTGTGGCAAGGTACTTAAACTTAACATCTCAGAATGTAAAATGGCGCTCCAAGTGCTTCCTGTTACCTCTGGAGATAGGATTATCGGTTGTTGTTGGTTTTCCCATAGTTTTCTGAACTTGTATGTATTTTGAGTATATTATATTTGTAACTAGAAAGAAGCACTAAACACATATATGATGTTACAAAAAATCTCAGTAAGGTGAGGAGAGAGGAAGGGGAGATGTATCTAACATTCTGTTTCTTAAAGATTAAATAAGAAATGTTTCTGTCTCACATTCAACTTGGTTAGTCCTCAGTCTTTAAAAAAATGGCTTTGTATCATATATTTTAAAATGTGTATTTATTTTTGAAAGAGAGAGAGAGACCACAGGCTGGGGAGGCAGAGAGAGGGGGACTGAGATCATGACATTAGCTGAAGTCGGGTATTCAATCGACTGAACCACCCAGGCACCTGGCTTTGTATCATATTTAAGCTTTAATTCTGTGTTTCTATAAATAGATTTTGTTTTTGTTTCCAATGTTACTGGAAAATGTGTTACTTCTTAACAGATTTTTATCTAATTGTCTTCATTGAAAAATATGTTGGGATGTGTTCATCCTCAAGATTTCACATTTTTTACTCATTTTCTTTTAATAACAAAATACATTATACATCTACATCTTTTCACATTCACATTCTTTATTTTTCTTATAATTTATACATTATAGTGGATAGCTTTTTTCTTTCCTGTAATGTACTACTACTGCTATTATATTATTCCTGAGAGAATAATTAACATGCTTAGAAAGTGTTGAACACCAAATTGTGGCCCTATATGCTTCAGGAAATTGTGTAAGAAAAGGAAGAGGGACGAAACAGCACTAGGTCCAGAATTAGGGAGTGAGAGAAATAAATGTTTATATTAGGATATTCAAAAAGAAAGGTTGAGGGGCGCCTGGGGTGGCTCAGTTGGTTAAGCGTCCGACTTCGGCTCAGGGCATGATCTCACATTTCGTGGGCTCGTGCACCGCATTGGGCTCTGTGCTGACAGCTAGCTCAGAGCCTGGAGCCTGCTTCAGATTCTGTCTGTCTGTCTCTCTCTCTCAGAAATTTAAAAAAAAAAAAAAAACATTAAAAAAAAAGAAGGGTTGAGAGATTTAAAGGATTTCAACTCTGAATCCACAAGTCTTTCCTGAGAGTTGCACAGTTTTTGTGTTTATTAGGAGTTTGGTTTTTGTTTTTGTTTTCTTTTTTTTTTTTTAGAGTATATAGTGTTCTTATTTGTAACCATTCTCCACTTTTACTAGTTACAATGTACTTTTCCATAAAATAAAGAGTAAAAACACTGTTGATTTTGCCTTTGAAGAAATTAGAGATATACTGTACCGTCATTCTTTAGACTCTACATCAGATATTTACTGTACTATCAGAAGGATCTCCCTCATTTCTCAAATGTAGAAATTGTGTCTTATCCACAATACAGTAAGCACATTCTCAGGTGGAACAGTGGGGTCAATAAATATTTGTTGAATGAATTGCATTATATTGTAATATGCATGAAAATGCAAGCTATTTACTTATATCATGACCAACTGGAATAATCAGAATATAAAGGTAGAAAAATATTTCTACACATCTGTTTGCTTTTTCTCTAGACAAGAATTTTAATAAATTAATTTTTAAGTAGTTTTTAAACAGATCTTCTTTTGTCCTTCTTTTGTTAATGTTAAGTAATTAGCATGAAACGATAGAGTGCTATCTGCCAACACTTGCAAATTATGCCCATTAACCTCATTTTATCCCTTAAGAGGAAATTCTACTTCTAAGAGAAATAATAAGGCACAGTTGACAAAATGAGTGATAAACAGCTTAAATTAAAGCCTTCACTCTGTTTCTAAACTCATCATTAGGAAGGACTTGGAAATTTTCTTTATCGGCCTATGTAATTTTTCCTAATTATAAAATCAGAAGTAGTGATGAAATGAATAAAATAAGGTTATCATTTTGTCAGATGGTGTTGTGACTCAGTAAAATTGATCATGTTATTATCACAGTATTATGTTGAATGTTTACCACCAAGGAATTGCTTTTGTCCCAATGTGTCCTTTTCTGAATACATCATTGGGGCTTGCCTTCACTCTCTCTCTCTCTGTCTCTCTCTCTCTAAGCCAAGTAAAGCTCACAAGAATATAACTTTGTTTTGTCTTTTTAGTCTGAAGTAAATAAAATGTCAAAGCCAGGAGTGATCAAGCTTTTAGTTCTATTTTTGGAGCATAAAAATAGACCTGCCTTCTCTCTGTCCAGCATTCTTCCAGGTTTCTGGAGAAGCAAATGCAAATTACAAGCCCTTATCTCTCTTCAGTCAAAACCTGTCTTTTCTTCTGAGTTCACTCATGTGACCTCCCAAGCCTGCCTTCCACGTCAGGTTCCATCTTCCCCAGTTGGCTTTTGTTTGCATTTCGATTTCTCTGCACAGCTCAGTGTTTAGAGGGACTCAAAATAGCCTTTCTTCAGAATTTATCTAGGTCCATACAATAGAGAGGCATAAGGAAGAAAGGACCAATGGCTTTTAACAGTTAAATAGCTAATATATACATATTTTAAAAGTTTGTCTAACTGTATATAACTAACAGATATTTTTCATCATTTTCCATATATTTTATTTCATCCGATCCTCACAATTCCCTTACAAATAGATTGTGCAAATGTTATTATCTTCATTTAATCCGTCAAAATCAAGAGCTAGACGCTCAGTTACATCTTAGGGTCCCAAATCTAGCAATTCTTAGAAGCTACATGATGTAAATGCCCCTTCTAAAGAATTCACTTCAGTGTTTCCATTAGATGGCTTTTAGGCCCTAGAGTACCTCTAGCTATAGAAACTAATTTAGGTTTTCTAATTTATTTAGTCATCACCACATGATGCTGATTTAATGAGGTTGCAATTTCATGTCTAATGATCTATTAAAAAATTGATCATACATAGCCGGAGTATTTTTTTTTAGACTCAACTTGATCATTGCCTGTGTAAAATGGAGTCAGTGTCTACCATGTACTCATGTCATTGATATTTAACTGCATTAACTCATTAAGTGTATTTGCAAAAACATTCATTTTGTACTCTTTGGTTATAGTGTCTAATTCTTTATTTGTTATAACAGCTAAATATTATCTTCCTGGTGATCACATTATGCAAAATGGTGAAGCACTCAAACACTTTGAAACCAGATTCTAGCAGGTTGGAAAACATTAAGTAAGTATTTGGTATTTTAATTCTAGTGCTTGACAAACTAAGTGAAAGATATTCTCCACAGAGAATACATGCATACCTTCTATCAACCATAGAAATTATTCAGAATGAAGTTTTACTGATCAAGGTTGAGTCTTACTGCTAACCATGTCACAGACATTGGTCAAAAATTAGATAATAATTTCTGTCTTGACCTAGAGCCAAGAAATTGTTTCAGTTGCTTTGTGGAAATTCCATATCACTGTAGCAATTTCATTTGAATTTAAAAACACTTCAAAATGATGTTCCTGTTTGCATGGCTGATGCGATTATATTGTTTGTTTTGTTAAATGACTTTTCTGATTTAAGGATTCTGAGCAGTTTCTACTTCTAATCCCGTTTTCCTAAAATAATTCATTCTATTACTACTGTTAACTTGGAGATTATCTGTTGTTTTCATGATAATTAAAGAAATGTTTACTTTATTTCAATATTGAATAAAAACTACAATATCCTATCCATGGAAAATGCTATCTAATTAAAAAATTGATAGCTCTTGATTCATTAAGTCATTTATGAAAGCATTTTAAGAGTTATCTTTTAAATGTAAGTTAATTTAAAATTGGAGGAGGTATTATTCAAGTTGGTTATAATGAGATTGTGAAAAATATATTTTTAATGTAAAAAATGGCAGATCTATAGTAAGGGCAATTTTTAAAAAAATAGATGTTTTAGATAGGTTAGTGCCAGCTTCATTGCATGTTGCATGGTAAGAGAGAGAGCTAATCTTTAGCATCTCTCTCTTTTCTTCCTTTTCCTCTTTCTGTCTTCTCATCTACACCAGTAATTACCGTGTTTGTGATGGCTACTATAATACGGACTTACCTGGGTAAGGTAGAACCCTACATTAACAAATTTATGGCATGATTTATATTTTTTACAAATCCGTCAATATCATGAATTGCCCTTAATTTTTGTAATTATTTTGGAATATCTAATTTGCTGTAGTATTTTTAAACTATAATATGCCTTTATTTTTTAATTGCTTGCCTCTGCATTTTGACTTTCTTAATTTTGACTAATTTATAAAATATATAAATGCTTTCTTACTACTTTCTATTTTAATTCTGTCTAATAATTTTGTTTCTCTTTTCTGCTTATAATGCTTTCTAGCTATGAAGATAATAAGCCATTTATCAAGTAAGATCATTAGTTAGACATGGAATGCACTGACTTTAAATCCTTTTCATTCCGTCCTATTTTCTACAGTTCTTTTCTCCTTAAGCTATTCATGATGAAATCTCTCCAAAATTATTTTATTTTGAAATTGTTCTCATATTTTTGTCCCATTTCAGCTAGGCTCCTTCATGCTTTAGTTATAAAACCTTAGGTTCACCTAAGATTAGTTTCTTAGAATTTGCAGTTTAGGTGTTCAGTGATTATCTGCCATTTAACCTTTCTGTATGTGTCACATTATTCAGTGTCATGAGTACACCACAGGAATAAAAATATAGGAGTAAACTAATTAAGAACTCCTTAATTTCTTTTACTAAAATGCACATAAAAGTCAATAAAGTCATGGGGGATGTTTTACACCGTGTATTTTAATATAGTTTTGATACTTTGTTAATGCTGGAGTAAGAAAAGGTCATACCTGCTGTTGCTGTTTTCTCTGGAGGCTGCAGTACTAAATGCTATTGTTCTTTCTTTAATCAATGAAAGGTTAAAGCCAAAATGCTGTTGAATTTGAATGTGAACATAGAGAAAGTCAACTGCTCCTACTGATGTTAATATTTAAGTGTGATCTGTGTTGTTCTCTCGCTGAACTTGTTAATAAAATTCACTTTATTTTTTCAGGTCTTGGGTGCTTGGCGCTTTTGCTCTTCTATGTCTTCTTGGCCTAACCTGGTCATTTGGGTTGCTTTTTATTAATGAGGAGACTATTGTGATGGCATATCTCTTCACCATCTTTAATGCTTTCCAGGGAGTGTTCATTTTCATCTTTCACTGTGCCCTCCAAAAGAAGGTAAGTGAAGACACTTAGGAGCTCCGCTCCCTCGTTCTTTGTTGGCCTGAAATTAATAGATGCAATAGAGAAGATTTTACAGTTTTACGGCTGGCATGTGACTACGTAGAATCATATTTTTAATCATAAATTGGTTGTAATGCATGTCTGGAAATGCAGGCTTCATCTATAAAACACGTCAATACCAATCATCTTTTGGATCTCATTTTAGGAATAGTATAAACTAGACACTTGTGTGAAGATGTCTTCATTGCTAGTGGGGTGTTGCTAGTGGGGTCTGCGAAAGTGCTTTTCGTGAACAGGCTATATGCGAAAACAGAAAGGTTGAATAGTCTCATTCGTTGCTCGATGGATGGAATGCAGTGGTCCAAAATGAAATTGAGCACAGGCATAAATGACCTTGATTTTAAAAGCACCAGACAGACAAAAAATTAATATTAATGTTACCTTTTGAGTAGTTGTGAAAGATCTAAAACCCAGTGATTTAATATCTCACATCTTATTATTTTGTCCCGATTTTCTGTTAAGTGGGGTCAGCAAAAATGATTCAAAAATTAAATTTAAAGATGAAAAATTTGCAAGAAGATGTAAACTAAGAGAATAGCTTAGCTTCCATTTAACTGGGTATCATCCTTTCTCTGCGCATCTAATGCGGTCTTTTTATTCTGTTATTACTAGTTGGTCACTAAATTGAACAGAGAAATAGAATTGTGAAAGCAAAAACGATTATGTTTTCAGTCCTGACAAGATGATAGTGTTGTTACTTCCATCAGTTGTTGAGGAAGCTGTAATTTTGAGATAATGACAGTGGCATGTGCAATACTGACAGATAATGCACATTCACAGCAATATAGGCATTAGGCAAAACCAACGTTGGAAGGTATTATTTGGATAAAATACCACTTTGATTGCCATTGTCTTGGCCATGCAGCATTTCAGAGCAGTTAATAGCCATTAAATGTGGAAGAAATTTTTTCTGAGGTATCAGGTGTTATTTAATAACCCTGAACTTTAATTTTCTAAACATTATACAGGTATAACCTTGTAATTACTTTTGGCTTTTACTATTTCTTACACAAGTGGGCATTTTGTATACCTGCATATGACCACGTACCATAATTTCTTCCAAATGTGTTTGACTTAAGCATAAATTTGGCAAAGACCAAGGTAGTCATTATTTCCTCACAGAGGTGTGTGGATTAATTGAACAAAGAGATTCTGCTGTGCTTTTTAATTAACAATTATGTTTCTGAAGCATTGTCTTGCACTTCCTTTGAACACATTCTGCTTAGTCTTGGATAAGTCCTGTTGGGTGCTACCAGGATGAATGGTTAAGAATATGATATAAAATGATTTGGGTAAAATCACATGAGCATATTTAGGCAAAGAGAATGCTTTGAAAGTTCAACTGCGTTGTTATTTGTTCTAATGGGGTAGTTAAATAAAACTAAGAGGATGAAAATGCAAGTGCACTTAGATTTAAAAGGTCATCTGGTAACTTTAATTCTCTAGTTTTTCAAGGAATAAGTGTCAAAGTCTTGGTCTTTGTAGGCAGATACTGAGCATAGAACACTGAGGAGGGAAGTTTTTTTAGTGTTTTTGTAACCTACTAGAAAATGATTTCTTACGCAGCTTCTCCTTCTTGTCTGTTCTGATTTCAGTCTGGTTCTAAGCCAGAGCCAAACTTATTCATGTGCCCAGAGAGCTGCACAGAATCCAGGCCTCTTCTCCACTCCTCCCAAATCTGTACCACCTCTCTGAGTGGGGCCCTATTATTTAGTGATTGTTTGGACTTTACTTTTTAAAGTTCACTTTAAATTTTCTTGCGGCCTAACAGCTTTTCTGTCTATTCATATATCCAAGCTTCAGGGGAAAAGGGAAATTACACGGGTATCTCATTAATGTGAATGGAAATTGCATAAATAGTTCCCTCGTGTGCTAATGAAGTGAATAGGCATCTTAGACTCTCTACGCTAAATGTTAAAGCTAGACACATCAGAAAATGAAGAAAACATTCCATCCTAATTAATAGCATATGTATCAAAGTCCTTTTTTTCTTTATTCTTGTGCCAAAGTAATCTCGTCATCATAAAGAGGTTACCCGCAAAACTATGCAATCCAGTAAAAGAAGCTTATGTATTGACCTACGTAAGAGCACATGAAGCGTATAAACTTTAAATGACTGGATTATGAGTGGTTAAATGTAATTAAGCAAGGAAATTACTAATTTTTGTCATATTATTATGAAATATAAAATTGGGGTTACTAAGTATATAGATAGACTAAAGCTTTAAAATATTATATATGTATATATTTATAACATTTGTATAATAATAGGGCATAAAGCATTTCTACATCTTACATCACATTTTAAAGATCCTCCTATCCAGTCCGGTAGACAGAGATATTTTTCTGATTACTATTTGGCAATTTCAATTGAACCTGATTTTGTACTTTCAGTTCATTTTCTCCATGGAAAAAATGTTAGTGGAACTTACTCCTCGCTGTTGTTTACGCTGCTCACTTAGAGAAAGAGAAGCAAGTAGATGTGAATTAGAGATCCCTGGGTGGCTCAGTCAGTTAGGTGTCCGACTTCGGCTCAGGTTATGATCTCGCAGTTCGTGGGTTCGAGGCCTGCATCAGGCTCAGTCCTGACGCGGGACTCAGTCTGTGCTGACAGCTCAGAGCCTGGAGCCTGTTTCAGATTCTGTGTCTCCCTCTCTCTCTGACCCTCACCTGCTCACGTTCTCTCCCTCTCAAATACATAAATTTAAAAAAAAAAAGACATTTAAGAAAAAAGCAGATGTGAATTAATCTCTTGGTCTTGTGGTTCTCCAATGCAGGTACGCAAAGAATACGGCAAGTGCTTCAGACACTCCTATTGCTGCGGCGGCCTCCCAACTGAGAGCCCCCACAGTTCAGTGAAGGCATCAACCACCAGAACCAGTGCTCGCTACTCCTCTGGCACTCAGGTAACAAAGAATTTGACAGCGTCTTTAATTAACCTTCTTTATAGAAAGCCAACTGAGACATGTTCTGTTCAGATGCACTAATTGTCTCCTCATTATAATGATCTTGGTAGCAAATACTTACGTTTCTAGTATTTCGGTTTTAATTTCTTCTTAAGTATTTCTTCGAGGTGTTTCTTGAGGTGTGAACATCCATTTTTGAGAGTGTATCCTTCTTTAAGAAGGATATCATCATTTTTGGGATAGCCTAAAGTTATATAGCACAGTGCTCTCTCACAGTGGGCACTCAGTAAACTAAACATGTGATGAATAATCAATCCTTTCCACTCTTTAAAAGGGCCATTAAAAGAAAAACTTTTTAAGAGTGGAAGATTAAATATTCTCTAGTACAGAAGCAATAGAGCAGGATAGACTTCCTTAGTTTTAGACCAGAATCAACACACATTTCTATTTAAAGGCCACCAGATAATCCTACACAGATTGTTTAGCTTAGATCTTTGTGTGTCTTTAATAAGGTGAGCTTGGGGAAACTAACATAACATATGTCTTGCTATTTTATGTTAATAGAGTCGTATAAGAAGGATGTGGAATGACACTGTGAGAAAACAGTCTGAATCTTCTTTTATCTCAGGTGACATCAATAGCACTTCAACACTTAATCAAGGTCAGTTACTAGGAAAATTTGAGTTTACAATATAAATTTTGTACCTTTTGCCAATTTACCAGAATTTTAGAGAAAATACTGATATTTTTTCCTCTCAAATAGGTTTATATCACAAGCTCTTAAACCTGTTGAGTCCACTTTTATCCTTTATGAAAGTACATATAAATTCACCTTATTCAGTAATGTAATGCAAACTTTCAAACTCCACATTAACAGAATAAGGCTGGAAAAAGTAATTCCTAAGAACATACTTGGCCACAGATTAAACTGTTTTCCTTTAGTGAATACAAATTTATCCTTTCTAAGGCATTTATGAGCGTTTTCTTTTTAAAACATTAACATAATTGGAATAACTATTCTTCACATTAAACAGTGTCAGTTTCGCAGTGAAAATTCTTATTTGTAGATTATTTTATTTTACACTTCTTTCAAAAAGTAAAAAATGAGTATCAAAAGCCTTTACAGTAAATCTTCATAAACAGATATTTAAGTACACGAGAATCTACATAGCAATTTTTTCTATTTGAATTACTATTTTTAGTGTGTTTACAGCTTTAAACTTACCATATAATCAGTATAATTCTTACTTAAAATAAGCTGGCAAATAAAATAATAAGGGCACAAGTGCATGTATACACACATAATCCTGAATGCAAGCTTAGTAAATTTGAATTTGGTATGAAAAAGATCATGCTATTGCGTATATCCTTAAAAAGGTAATTTATCCAGGTAATTTGTCTTGATGTACTGATTTGTAATATAATATAATGTCCTATATATTATCACAAATATTAAATACATTTTTCACTGTTGACATTGTTTCGATGAGATTCTGGTTTAAAATGAAAAAAGGAGTATGTATGGCATCAAAAACAACTTGAATTTTAAAACATTTTTAGTCAAATTACATTAGCTATGTAAAACATATGTTTGATAAGTATTGAAAGATTTGTAATTTGTCAATTAGAGTGAGTGAAATGTGTGTTTATTCCATTGCTCTGATGTTTTACCTAATTCTGTTAAGATGACTATCAAAAAGGAAATGAATTATTCAGTGATTCATTTTTGAAACCTGGCAAATAAGATTACAGAATGAAAATTCTAACGATACGGAGTTTGTGAATGGTCTAATAATTCATTATACACAGCCTCTTTCTCCCCCCTCGGCATGTGTGTGCTCTTGCATTTACTAAGAGAAGCTTTGTGCAGCGTGTCCTACTTTTTTATTTGTTTGTGGAAGTTGTTTTTCCTCCTGCTTGTGTCAAAGTTGGTATTAACACAGATGTTTTCATGAGGGATAATCCCACACCTGTAAATTCTGAAAGTTTGAGATTCCCTCTGCTGGGCCTCAGTGGTTAGGTTTTTAATATTAAGCAGTAACATCTTGAAACATAATGTTGATCTCTACACATTTAATTGCCATTTTTGTTTAAAAGTGATTTTGTATAAATTAGTAAATGTCATCCTCAGCAGGTGTTTACTTGGGGGACTTAGAAAGCACCTGTGAATTACTGAAATTTAACTTCCCTCTCCCCTTTCTCCTTCAAATTAGTAGTTCAAATACAGTCAGAAAATTTCACCAGATTATCCATTGCCAACTTGCCCACTACCCTTGATGAATACAAAAAGTACTTTATTGCAACCATAACACGAAAAATAAGAGAACTGATGTATTTTTTTTCTGTTTCTTTACTTTAGGAATGACTGGCAATTACCTACTAACAAACCCTCTTCTTCGACCCCACGGCACTAACAACCCCTATAACACATTGCTCGCTGAAACAGTTGTATGTAATGCCCCTTCAGCTCCTGTATTTAACTCACCAGGTGTGCTTATACTTACGAATAAAACTACCTTTCTTTGCTGCTAAACAGAGCTCTGATCTTTACCCTTTTTCTAGAATACTCAAGTTGCCATATATTTATCATTTCCTCTTTAATTTTTCAATTTAAAAGAATTACTGTATTGCCCATGCCAGGCTTCTAAAACTGCACTATATTATAGTAAAAACTCAGTCATGATAGTATTTACCAATAATTATCCATGTTTTCAACACAGGTGGCATAAATCTTAATATATTATTACAGGACTGACATCACATGGTCCGAGAGCCCATCTTCAAGATTTATATCACTTAGAGGTATCCTATCTATGTAATATACTGTTTAGTTTACTCTAAAGCTTGCGGACAGAATTTGCTTCTGGAATGAATTAGCTAATAAAGATAATTTGGATGCCTAGGTGTAGAAAACTACATCCAGCATTATCAATGTAATCAAACTATAGTATAGTGCAGCTTTATAGTAGTTTTTTTTTTAAATACTTTGAGAATAAAGGTAATATTAGCCAGTTTATACCTATAGTTTTTTTTTTTATTGGGGGAGGGGGAGAGATTGTCACTAACCCATCCTGTGTAACTATGTTTTCTAATAGCTTTTTTTTAAAAGCATTTATATTTAATACTAACAGAATTTTCAAGATTTTGGTAGAAGTTATCACATAATTACTGCTAGCATGTAATATTAATTTGTGGTTGGTATTTGCCACTAAATTAAAGAACTTCGTTTCCGTTTTTTGTTTTTTACTTGAAATTTTTTTTTTTAACGTAACTGCGGTTTCTCTTTTCATTCTCTTGTTTTTCTTACTTTCCTTATGCTTTCCTCTAGCAACCTACAGAGAGACAAGTATGGGAGTCAAACTTAACTTTGCCTATCAAATGTAAATTTTTTCAGCATGATTTTTAACCGGCACAATTAAAACATAACTAGCAGTCATGAAGTAGACTCAGCGGGCAAGTGGTTCACAATTTCCAACTAAAGTGTTACCAAATTCAAACAGTACATCTATCCGTACTGCCTTTTGTCAGTAATAGAGGTCTGTAGCAAATGCTGTCCATACTTAAGTTTATGCAATGCTGAAATAATTTGCTCTTTAAAGCCTGAGGTGCTGTCAACCAGAATGCTTAATAATTGACTTATCATTTCTGCATTCCCACAGTAATCTTGCTACAGGCTGTGGAAAGTCTTCAAGTGAATTACCTGAACTTGGGCAGAAAAAGTTGCCTCTTCAAAACCAGTCAAAGATGTGCTTAAATCTGCAGTATATCATAGAAAACACATTTTGGAGTATCCAGTATATATTTTTATATTTATTAAGCAATAATAAAAAAGAAAGAAAAAAAATGACAAGACCGAACCTCTGTGGAGGGAACAAATGCTAGCAGATGCCCTGTGTGGCACCTATAACTTAAAACACCAAATGTTTTCTAAATAAAGATGGTGGCATATGCATGCACTCAGAAGGCTAGAAAATTATGCCAGTCGAGCTAAAGGAAGCCTTGCAAATGCTATCATGACTTCCTTTTGTTATCCATGGAGCATGACAAAAATTACATTGTCAGTTTTTTCAATGTAGACGTTGGGTGAGAGTTTTTATGACAATTCAAGACCCCAACAAACACCCCCTGCACACACTTTCTCATGTTCTGCTAATGAGAATTTATTGAACAGTTACCGCATGCTTATTGGTCATGAAATTGAGTTTTCTAGGATAATCTGCAGCTTTAAGAGTGGAGTCAGCACTAAAAAGGGAAATTTCCTACTTTTTCCAAGAATTCAATTTTTCCTAGACTCCTCCAAGCCTTGCATACAATGCAGCAGCCTCACAGTGGTCAGTTTCATTTCAATAACATCATTTCATTTTTTTTTTCCAGACCTAGTTGTAAACAAGTGATTTTTTTTTTCTCTAGGATTTTGAGAATGAATAACCTAACTTTCCATGGTGCAGACCATTTAATTTCCTCTGAAACTTTTTATTTTCATTTGCCTGAAAAGCACTGTGATGTCTTAGTTTACATGTTTATGTGTCTGTAGAAAATATAACTGATTCAAAGAGAGCATGTTACCATATTTTTTTTCCTTCTAAACCTCTTTTCATATCTTCAGCAGACTTATCCAATCTTTCATTCCTTTAGAGGTACAATTATATTAGCCAAGGCTGACACCCTTTTCCCATTCCATAGTTAATATTTATTATTGATTTAATTTCTGTGACCCATACTTAAGAAATCTCCAACATTTCTGCGTTTACCCTCCATGCCCATGGTGTCTGTGGGCCAGTCTCGTACAGTAGACTGCTGGTTCATTCGGTGCTGTCACTGTGACTGATGCAGACTGCAGGGCTGCAGGCCAACTTTGACCATTCGGAGCCTGGGGCCCTCGCTATTAGAGAGCGTCTTAGTGCCAAAAGAACAAAAAATCAAGATAATAAACATTAAATGAAAAAGTAAAAGGCTGCTATTGCTGGTAATCTAATTTGTTGAACCCTTGCTCTGACTAAGTTGCTGAGAAGCTTAGAAATTCTTCATCATGTTACAATAAATCATTTTACTTTCTTTTATATATCAGCTACTCTTAGGCCAGATAGCCTGAGCAGACAGACATGATGTGAGTTGTCCAAAGTGAGTCATTCCACCTGCTGTCTTCGTGTTGTTGGATGGTGCTTGTGGGCCCCCGGTCCAGTCAGTATGAGAGATGGCTGTCTTTGTTTAACATGAATTCTTTGTATCTGTCCATTTTTTTCATTCTTTTTTTTACTTCATCTCCAGAAAAAGGAAATGTTAGAATGTTGTTTAAAAAGTTGCTTGCCAGTTACGTGGGTTTATGTTGTACATTTGCCTTCGGTTTTTGTATGTGACTTATTCCTTTTTAATTTAGTGTTGTTTAGGACAAATTCTGTTAATTTTATTTTTATAAACCATAGTCTCGTACTTTAAAATGTAAACGTCACTAATGAATTGCTTTGCATTAACTATGCAAGGGCATGGAGTGAAGTCTTCTTTGTGAGAGTGTCAGAGAGAATTGAACGAAAATCAATTAGTAACTACTGTCTCCCCCAAATTGATAAAGTAATGCTCTGTACGCCATCTTCCCTCCCTGGAAAACAGTATTATTCTTTCGCACTTTCTCCTATTATCTAAGGGGTCGCAACTGTTAACAGTTGGGAATGCGCGAAAGCCTGGCACTGTTCCAGTGTTAGCTTTCAAATACAACTTTGTCCTGAACGACATTAAAAAGTTTTGTGCGAAAGAAGTAAAGACTCTCTAGGAAGGAGCAGAGGCAATAACGGAAACCCCCCCTTCTCCGTTTCAGGACATTCACTGAACAATGCCAGGGATACAAGTGCCATGGATACTCTACCGCTAAATGGTAATTTTAACAACAGCTACTCACTGCGCAAGGGGGACTATAATGACAGCGTGCAGGTCGTGGACTGTGGACTAAGTCTGAATGACGCTGCCTTTGAGAAGATGATCATTTCAGAATTAGTGCACAACAACCTTCGGGGCGGCGGCAAGACTCACAACCTTGAGCTCACGCTTCCTGTCAAACCCGTGATTGGCGGAAGCAGCAGCGAAGATGACGCCATCGTGGCAGACGCTTCGTCTTTAATGCACAGCGACAACCCAGGCCTGGAGCTCCATCCCAAAGAGCTCGAGGCCCCGCTCATTCCCCAGCGGACTCACTCCCTTCTGTACCAGCCGCAGAAGAAAGTGAGGCCCCAGGGGACCGACAGCTACGTCTCCCAGCTGACAGCCGAGGCCGAGGACCACCTCCAGTCCCCCAACAGAGACTCCCTCTACACAAGCATGCCCAATCTCAGAGACTCTCCCTACCAGGAGAGCAGCCCCGACATGGAAGAAGACCTGTCTCCCTCCAGGAGGAGTGAGAACGAGGACATTTACTATAAAAGCATGCCAAATCTCGGAGCTGGCCATCAGCTTCAGATGTGTTACCAGATCAGCAGGGGCAACAGTGATGGTTACATAATCCCCATTAACAAGGAAGGGTGTATTCCCGAAGGAGACGTTAGAGAAGGACAAATGCAGCTGGTAACGAGTCTTTAATAGTGCCGCTGAGGGACCCCGGGGGCCACACGCAAGTATTAATAAAGACTCCGCTGGCCCGCGCAGCTCCCTCCCACTCTGCTGGAAGAGACGGCTCTGTTGACCTGTGGTTCTCCAGTGTAAAAAGATGACTGAACCTTGAAGTTCTGTGAATTTTTATAAAACGTACAAAAACTTTGTATATACACAGAGTATACTAAAATGATTATTTGTTACAAAGAAAAACGATGCCAACCAGGTATTTTAAGATTCTGCTGCTGTTTAGAGAAATTGTGAAGCAAGCAAAACAAAACTTTCCAGCCATTTTACTGCAGCAGTCTGTGAACTAAATTTGTAAATACGGCTGCACCGTTTTTGTAGGCCTGCATTGTATTATATACAAGACGTAGGCTTTAAAATCCTGTGGGACAAATTTACTGTACCTTACTGTTCCTGACAAGACTTGGAAAAGCAGGAGAGATATTCTGCGTCAGTTTGCAGCTCACTGCAAATCTTTTACATTAAGGCAAAGATTGAAAACATGTTTAACCACTAGCAATCAAGCCACAGGCCTTATTTCATATGCTTTCCTCAACTGTACAATGAACTATTCTCATGAAAAATGGCTAAAGAAATTCTATTTTGTTCTATTGCTAGGGTAAAATAAATACATTTGTGTCCAACGGAAATATAATTGCCATTAAAATAATTTTAAAGAGTTTGAAGAAAATATTGTGAAAAGCTCTTGGTTGCACATATGTTATGAAATGTTTTTTCTTACACTCTGTCATGGTAAGTTCTACCCATTTTCACTTATTTTCCACTGTACACAGTGTTCTGCTTTGACAAGTTCGTCTTTATTCTTACATTTAAATTTCTTATTGCCAAAAGAACGCGTTTTGTGGGGGAAAAAAAATCTTTGAAGCCAGTTACGCCATGCCTTGCACAAATGTGGTGAAATCTAGAAAAAGGGTGTGTGTTCCCCCTCTGTTTATTCTTGAACAGAGGGCTGCGAGGGCACTGGGCACTTCTCACAAACTTCCTAGTGAACAAAAGGTGCCTATTCTTTTTTAAAAAATAAAATAAAACCTAAATATTACTCTTCCATATTCCTTCTGCCTATATTTAGTAATTAATTTATTTTATGATAAAGTTCTAATGAAATGTAAATTGTTTCAGCAAAATTCTGCTTTTCTTTTCATCCCTTTGTGTAAACCTGTTAATAATGAGCCCATCACTAATATCCAGTGTAAAGTTTAACACGGTTTGACAGTAAATAAATGTGAATTTTTTTCAAGTAGTCAGCGTGCACTTTTATGTATGGTGTATGATTGGCTTTAACGCACTGGTCCTTTCTTACCCCTTCCCCCACCCTGGCGTATGTAGGTCCTTTCATAACAATAACCCATGGATATGAGAAAGACTACAGTTAAGTTGCATGATGATTCTAGGTTCTGTAAAATATATATTTGTATTCTAATTGCCCATTACTCATGGACAGAATCTGGCAGATGAGTTTCAATTGAGAAATACACTGAAAGTACTTTTGCTTGTTGCATTGCATCAGAACTAAAACAAAAATAAAAAGAGAAGAGTTGGAAATTCTACAATCGAATTTGGGCATCATAAAAAAATTGTTTTTTTCAGCAGAATTGAGAAGAAATTCCTAAAACACACTTTTACGATTTGAGGATTATAGCTCTCCCTATTGGCAACTGCAAATGACAATATTTGTTATCATGGAGATGTTCCAAAATCATATAATTGAATCTCAACAAATAGATTTTTCCTGTCTATATCATAAGCATTTATACCAAACTCTTCTAAAGGGTAGTGGCTCTCAAGTACTTCCACTAAGTTAAAAATAGCTCTATTTTTTTTAATGTGGACACACTTCATCATGCCTATTGAATTTAAAAAGAATAATGAGGGTGAAAAATAAGTATATATTCAGAGATCTAAATACAGGTATAGTAAGGCAGACACTATATAATAAAGGATCTATTTACTAATAGGGTAACAACAGAGGAGTGTATTCACATATGGTTAATATTTAAGTTGAAAATTGATTATAAGAAATTATGTTAATATTCAAACAGATTTAACAATCCTCTGAGAAGGGTATTTTTATCTCTTTGGCTAAGCTTCCGGAATTTACAAAACTTTATTGGGAAGCATTATATAATCAACATTTTAAATTTTCTATTTTGATACACTTTTTCCTATCAAACTATACAGTGTTGTAGGATATATACATCCCAGTGTACAAGCCAGGTAGGGTCAGGCTGGTTCAGTAATGAGTTACCAATAAAAAAGGTTGTATTGATGATTGTTATTGCTATTTTTTCTTTCTCTTGAACCAGCTCTTAAAACTGGTATGATGTGAATGAGTACATCAGTACATAGGACCTGAATGATTACTGTTCTCTTCAGAAAATGTAATTTATTTAAAAAAAAGAAGGAAAGAAAAGAAAATGTAATTTATTATGGATCTGCCTCTATTAGGGAATACAGTTTGGAAGCTCTCTTCCATCTTTGTCACCAAAAGAAGAACCAACTTTAAAACAGATTTCTTTTTAAAATATAAATGTAACCTTAAATTCCATTCAGTGAGCGCTTGGGTGGCTCAGTCAGTTGAGTGTCTGACTCTTGATTTCAGCTCAGGTCATGATCTCATGGTCATGGGCTTGAACCCTGCACTGGGTGTCCCGTTGAGCATGGAGCCTGCTTAGGATTCTCTCTGTCTCCGTCTCTGTCTCTCCCCCGGCCCCCACCCCTGCTTGTACATGCACTCTCTCTAAAATAAAATTTAAAAAAAATTCAGGATGTCCCCTAGTACAAATTAATTTTTATGTTTAAAATTATTAATCTATTGACTGACACATTATTTTATTCATTAGCCCAAGGATTTCTTTGAGACTTCTCAGACTTCATTGGATATAGAATTTCCACATCCTTGATTGTTTCTCTTTGTGATAGTCACGACTGTGAACTTTTATTCACATTATTGTACCTATTCCCAGGGACAGATATAACTGGTCAACTAGTAATACGGACTTTTGTTGTTTTTTTTTTTTCTTCCCCATTCATTATAGACGCTTGATACAGTCTAGATTGACATCTTTTATTATATTAAAATACAGGCTTGGCTTTGTTCATATATATATATATTGACATACAGAGACATATACAGATAGTTGATCTGTCTTACAGGCTTTTAAAATCATTTATGTATGAGGAAGAGGATCTGTACAAATATAGTTGTCAGTTCAAACTCATACACATTCGAGGGTAGTTATATATATATTATAACCAGTAAAACAGCTACAGTTATTTGACAAAATCCCCATCACTATCCTCTCTCCATGAAGAAGCATTGTGCACAAATGCATTAACAAATTTCAAAACAAATTCATATGCACTTGTTAAAGGGATGCCTGCTTTATGTATTTAAGTGAGAAAAAAGAAAATATGTTTCCATCAATTCAACTTTGAACTTCAGGCTTAAAATTAACCTTCAAGATGTTCTCATGGGATAGAGTGTTTCAAAAAGAGTTTTAACTCAGTAACATTTTTATTATGGTTATAACCTTGTAAATAGAAACACCTGACTGATTGCATGAAAGTTGAATTTCTGAAATGAAAATAGCTCTTCATATTTGATGCTGAAATTTTCTTTAAAGACTAATCCCTGCAGTATTTTACAACTAAAACTTAATACCAAGTATTCATACAATCCTGTGTTCCAAATCTTTCTCTTTCTGTAAAACTGTTGCATTTAATCTCACACATCAGTATGAAGAATTACTATTATGTTGAATATAGATGAGGATTGTTTCATAGAATAGTGAAATTAGTATGCTTTTTGGTGAGCATGCTATAGCGCGTGCTTCGTGCTAGTGAGCATCAAGTTGATTTTGAGGAGTCCTTAAATTGTTGTATTGGCTGACTAGAAGCTTTAGTGAGTGAATATTGTGGCTTTGCAGATTAATTCATGATAGTCTTAATTATCACTTGAATGGTATGGAATGAGGATTTTCTGTTATGTCACTTTGAATCTTTCCAAATGATGATAGAAACACTTCAGCTAAATGCACCAAACAAAACTTTGAATGTTTAGGAGATCCCATGCTTAACCGACATATACTTTGTGAATCTTACTGGCACTTTGTTCCAAAATGTATGGGACTAATGGAAACAGCTGTATATTATCCAAGTTCATATCAAGGCACTGTGGTCACCAAGTTTTCAAGACCAGGGTACATATCTGTCAGAAGGTATGAATAATAAGCTGTAGGTGCACCGTATAATAAAGCTTATTAAGTCTACTATACGTATTTTTCAAATACTGGCAGTGGATCACCCTCATCTCTTAATAAGATTTCTCTGGATTCTTCATCCTTTTCCTGACAGCTTTACTGTTTACTGAGTGTGCAGTTTCTGAGAAAGAAGTCTTCAGATGTCCTTTTTAATTTTAAACCCTATTGTTTTAACTGGTAACATTTTTTCTGAATACATTGTAAAATGCTGTTAGGTTTGCTAGCATTTAACATTAGAGGTCACTGTATGAAATAAGAAACAAAACAAATAGCCCAATACAACTGAGCTGACCAAAATCTTCACCTGCTTTGGAAAAAAAAAAATACTGCTCTGTGAATCTTTCACACATTTCTCCTATTATTTGCTTACTGAAACTCCAAAGTCCCTTAGAAATGTTTAAAAGGCAAAGTTAGTCTTAAGCAAACCAATGTTGTCTGAGCAAAAGAGACCAGTGATGAATGATTGAGTTTTGAATGGTTTTCTGAATGTTTTTCATAAGCATTTTTAAATCATATATCAGACCTACACTTTTTAAAAAGCATTTTGGCAGTCACAGCAACATGGCTTTTGTTGTTTGATTTTTATTAGGCATAAAATGACCAATCTTTTAATATTCTCTTAGAAAGGCTGACAGCTACTATATAGAACACCCAGGAATAATAATGACAGGTATCAGAGCTATTGATTAGATGAAAGATTCACATTTATGTTGTTCTGCTGAAATATCAATCCTAATAGATGGCTTTTAAACCAAAACATTGCACTAGCACACAGTAAATTATTTTAACAGCATAATAAAGGAACCACAAAACAAGAATTGCTGTGTAATTTTTAAAAGATATCTCAGACTGAATGATGTTGTCACATTTACTAATTTCACATATGTAACAAAACTGCCAGCACCTACTATTTAGTAGATGTTTCATAGGTGCCAGGCTCTGTGCTAAATGTTACGTGCTTTATCGCACTTAATCCTGTCCATAACCCTCTGAGAACGCTGCTCATTATCTACTTTTGCAAAAGAAGATACATAATTTGCTTAAGGTCTCACGGCTTGTGAGTGGCCAGACCTGCCCTAACATGATGTTTGACTACAGTTTGAGCATTTAAGCTAACATATGTGACCTCTGATTTTACTCTAAGTTCCAAGAATATTCTTTTTCCTTCACGCACAGAACAGGTTGGTTGGTTTTGAGTTTTTAGAGCTGTAAAGGAAAATGAAGTAAAGAAGTCAGTTAATTAAGTCAAAGTGTTTCAGAGAAAGGTACCCCTGGTAAAAGACCATCTACCTAAAACTTTAGCAGAAGTGGGCCCATTAGAGAGATAAGTTGTAATTGAATGTAAAGTTTGCTGATTACTAATTTACTCTCTCCTTTTAGAAATAAAAGATCATCATGAGGGAATTGTTGGTAGGAAAAGAAGAAAAAGATTTTGATTCAGGATGTCAAATTTCTAGTCCTCGCCTGAGCGGTAAAATAATACTGGCTTAGTCAGTGGTCACAAAAAATGATAAAGTTTATTCAAGTACATGCTTTTCATTTTCTTTCACAATCAAGCCGTAGTAACAATGGAAAAGCCATGCAAAAAAGTAAAATAATTGAGTTCCCTTAACTTTTTTTAAAAGTTAGTGTTGTTTAAAATTTAAACGGTGTGTAAGGTGGGGGTATGTGTATGTGTGTGTATGTATTTCGGTATTTAGGGCTTTTCAAGTTTGTAATCTAGCACTGTCTTTCACATTTGACCAGAGACCTATTCTTTTCCTTTGAAAAATGAAGAGTTTGTTGGAAATGTAGTCCACTAAGGCAGGTATTATATTGAGCTTTCTGATTTATTGCATTAATTCCCACAACTTTTGAATGCAAGTATTCCTACAAGTGAGGAAACGAAGTATGTCAATTTAGCCAACTACAAAGCAGTGTGTGGGAATTGGAACCGTAGCCTCCTGCTTGAGTCCAGGCACTTAAGCACTGTTTTTTTTTTTTTTTCTTTTTTTTAATATTTTTTATTTATTTCTAGGAGAGAGAGAGAGACAGCGTGAACAGGGTAGGGTCAGAGAGAGAGGGAGTCACAGACTCTGAAACAGGCTCCAGGCTCTGAGCTGGCAGTCAGCACAGAGCCCGACGCGGGGCTCGAACCCGCGAACCGCAAGATCATGACCTAAGCGAAAGTCGGACGCTTAACCGACTAAGCCACCCAGGCGCCCCGCTTAAGCACTGTTTTAATTCCACCCCTAGGGACAGTCAGTCTGCCCTACAGCCACCCCCACCTCCATCCTAGCATTCAGGTACTACCAAAAAGCCATGTGCACTGACGTTTGTGCTCATTAAGTAGCTGGTCTTCGGGTAATGGAGGTAAGGGAAGAATACATAAGGGATCTGAGACTTTGTTCATGGGCTCCTGTCCAATTGGGCATCGCCCCTTCTCCCAGCCACTGCACCTGCGGGCTCTCTGAACAGCTGTGGTGCTACTCATTGTGGTTGCTGACTCCAGCTTGCCTCCCTTGGTTCCTTACTCTCTCCATTTTTTCTTCAAGCTTTTTGGTTTTTGTTGTTGTTGTTGGTATTTATTTTATTAAGAAAAACCATTTTAGTTTTTAATCATATCTACTCTTAGGTACCATCTTTTCATTTCATGTATTTTAGCCTTTTTTCCTGCTAGGGTATATATGTTAGTGTGTAGATTTCCTCTTTAATCTCATTGTCTTCTAGCTTCATAAGCATTTTTAAAAATCTCATCTATTTTACTTTATTTTTTAGTACTAACCTTTCATCTTTATTGGAATATAAATTGCTTATTTTAAATTTCTTTTTACTTTTACTTTCTAATTTCCTTCTAATTTTCTTTTTGCCCTTCACATCCTTTAAAAAACAAAAAAAAGTCCCTTCTGTTTCTTTTTAATTTTTTTTCTTAACTTTCTTTTCCAATAGTCAGCCAGAGTTACAGACACAAACATGGCAGCACTGAAAAATAGTCTCCAGCATTTCAATCCTACTTGTAATTCTTATATACTTATCCCAATTTTAGTGTTTATTTTATATGATAAGATATTCATATAAATAATTTAATGAAATAGAGGTATAATGGTTATGGAATCTTTAGATTCACATAGACATAGGTTTAACTTTGCTCTCGGGCAAATTGCTTAACCTCTCTCAAATTGTTTCCTATTCCGTAAAATTGGAATCATCCTACCTTGCCAAGGGTTTCTGTGTGGATTAGAAGTAATGTATGTAAAGTGCCTTAGCGCAGCATCTGACACGTGATAGGCACTCAATGGATAGTAGCTTTTTTTCTTTAGGAAGATATTGTGAGTAGCATAAACATCTCCTGACTTTAAGTTTTATGAAAATAAACATCTCCTGACTTTAAGTTTTATGAAAATAATCAGTCATCAGGACTTCAACTGGATTGTCATTATCTGTCTCAAGCCATGTGGCTAAGATGTTGCAGTAACACTTTACAAATAATGCACCTACAGCCAGCAGGCTCTCACCTATAAGAGACAGGTGACTCTGGGGAATGCTCAGCTTTCTGCAGTGATCTGGGTTAACGAGAGCAAAGGGGAACAGGCTTCTGAGTCTCCTTCTGGAATATTAATTCATCTAATTAAAACAATATTTATCTTATGCAGAGAAGTGTGTCACTTAGTTTTTCACTTCTCTAATTTCTCTTTTCCTTCCTTTTGCTACTTGTTCTTGCCTACAGACCAGTAGACAAGTCTCTTGCTTTATTTATTTCCTCTTCCTTTAATCATCTACTATATATTTTATGTATAAAAGTAGGTGGTGGAACACAGAAAAGAAGGATGTCTCTGCCCCTAAATTAATAATGGTAATTACTAACATTGATCACCTATTGTTTGCTAAGTGCTATATTTAAACCCTTCTTGAATATTATTTCATTTTAAAATGCTAATTTTTGTAACAGTCCTATGGCATAGACACTATTATTACCTGCATTTTTATAAGTGAGGAAACCAAAGCTTAGCAAGGTGAAGTAACTCGCTGAAGATTAAAGATCTAGTCATTGGAGAACCTGAGAAAGTAAGTTCCTAGGGACCTTGTTATGATACAATATACATGGCTTGAAACCAAACCATATTTAAAAGGCTAATTACAACATAGTAAGATAAAGGCGTAACTATTGTGAGAGCACAGAGGAGAGAGGGATTCACTGAAAGGGAGAAAGACTTTATTGAGGAGATAGTGTAGGGCTAGGTGTTGAAGGATAAGTAGGAGTTTGCTCGGTGAACAAAATAGAGAAGGAACATTCTAAGTAGATGAAAAATTGTGGGAAAAGCCAATAAGTGTGAAAAGACATGAGATGATTTGAGGGAGAAGTTCTGTGTGGCTGGAAGAATATAATATGTCTGATAAGTGTGGTGACCCAAAGTCTGGGGACATAGTTAGGCCAGACTGAAAGGGTCTTGAATGTCCCTTGGGTGCTGGAGCTGATGTCTGTTGCTTTCTGCCCATGTTAGAAGAAGGGAAGGGAATGAGTGTTTAGTGAGATCTCTATGTGCCTTATTTACACTATTTCATTTACTTTTCACAACCATAAAGGAAATGGCAATTATTATTATTAATTATTACTATTATTAGTTAAAGTATACAAATTATAAGAGAAGCTCTCACTAAGTTTTCACAAAATCAGCATGCTAATATAGCACCCAGAAAGGGAAACAGAATATGGGGACTCCAAAAGCTGCCGTGTCCTCTCCCAGAATTATACCCCCAAGGATAACACTACCTGATTTCTAACACCGTAGTTTAACCTTGCCTCTTTTGATCTATGTAAAGTGGACTATGGCAATATATCATATGCTGTGTGTGCCTTCTTTTCTTCAACACTATACTTGTGGAATCTGTTAGCCCAGGCATATGCAATTGGAGTTCATTCTTTTTCATTGATGCATAATGTTCCATTGAGGACAACATCACAGATTATCTCTCTAGCCTCAGAGTAGCTATTATTATCTCTCCTTCCCAAATGATAAAACTTGGGTAGGTTATAAATAACTAGTTTAAAATCAGAGCTAAAAAGTGGCAGAACTAAGATTTTGATCCAATACCACCCCTTGCTAATGCGTGAAGGGGGAGTATCATATGGGGCTTGAATCATTGAATCTCTAGTCAACAATACTTTATTGAGACCATTGCACAATGATTTATTGTGTCCCAGGTACGCTTCTTGCTGCCGAGGGCACAGCAAGAACAAAGCAAGATTCCCTCTCCATGAGAGATTCTTGAATACTAAGAACAAACTGAGGGCTGATGGGGGTGAGGGAGAGGGGAAGGAGGGTGATGGGCATGGAGGAGGATACTTGTTGGGATGAGCATTGGGTGTTATATGTTATATATGGTTATACATGTTATATATGGTTATATGAAACCAACTTGACATTAAACTATAAAAGAAAAAAAAAGATTCCTTCCCAATAACATTTAGATGAGAAGAAGACAGCATTGGCTACCATATACAGCATCACATATAGCACCATCAACTGCTATATACAGCAGGGAATTTGTAGCAGGCCGTGTTCTAAGTGTTTTGCCTATATTACTTCATGTATTTTTCAAAACAAATCCATGAGATAGGTTCAATAGTTCTTCTCATGATCCCCATTTTACAGATGATGATGTGAAACACGGAGAGTGCAAGTCCCCCTTGCCGTATGTCCCACAGTTAGTACAAGGAAGAACAAGGGTTCAAATCCAGACAGTTTGGCTCCAGAGTCCATACACATAACCCCAGAGCCTTGAGGAATAAAATGGTAAAGAATATTGTGGTAAGAAGGCTGGTCTGGCTAGGATGTGGGGAAAGGCCTCCCTAGGAAGGCATGTCTGAGTTGGAGACCTAAATAATGAAGAAGAGGTATTTGTTTGAAAATCTGGAAGGAAACATTCCAGGCGCAAAGAACTTCAAGTAAAAAGGCTCTGAGTCCAGGATGAGATTCGTATGTTTAAGGTCAGAAAGAAGGAGGACAATGGAGAGAAATGAGGCCTTAGCCACAGTTAGGTTAGAGCTATAGAGACACGGGGTGAAGTATCACCTTCAACACATATTAGGTGCTATTTTTCTTTCTACATTGTTATTTCCTAATCAACTGCATTAGTCTCTTCTGTGGAATAATGTGATCTGCATTACATTAGAAAGTCTTAGAACACTGACAAGGCACGTAATAAGTGTTCAAACTTTTGTTCCTCTTGTTTCTGTTCTCCCATGCTATCCCTACCTACCCAAGGGCTCTGGTGCAACCAGGAACTGAGAGAGGTCATCAGGAGCTTGTGAACGAAGGTAGGTGGCTATTTTCTCAAAGTCTCCCATCTGCCTTTTTTTCATTACTGATTGTAAATCACCAAGTGGGGTTCGCAGCTGTCATGAAGGGCCTCGCAGGTCAGAATCCCTTCCACATTCTATGTAGCAGATGTGGTGAGGGTCAGAGTGAAAAGAGAAGGACACCAAAAGAGCTGGAGGCTCAGTGAAACTTTGCCAGGACACCTCTGAAGTCCAGAACTGCATTTCCCGCAACGTTAGAAGTCTGTCAGGGTGCATTTCAAATGAGAAAACTGCCTGTGTTTGGGATTAGCACTGTTTCAAGGTGAGACAATGTTACGTGCTTCTCGTCGGATGAGTCGGTTCTAATTATATGCCTCCTTGATTATTGTTCTGCAGATTGATTAGAACCATATTCAAGACATTTGTAGATCATAGTTCCTGGACACTTCTATATGTTAGCAAATCAAGTATAATTTATCCCTGGAATTATCGGTTAGGGACGGCTTCTTTTTTTCAATGCATGCTCCCTCTAGCTTATAATTTTAATTAGTGCTTGCTCCCAGTTCACACCGAGAATAGGGATGATTGTCACTTCGGCACTGATGCACAGTCTTAGCTTGTAATGCAACTTTGACTTTTGCATTCAGATTCTTTAATCAGTGCTGGATGTAGGATAAGGGAAACAGCCGAATTAAAGTTACAGCGCCGTAGGAAATTAAATAGCCCTTCAATTTAGGTAGTGAATTTGAATTAGATTACTCGTAAGCAAAGCTAGGTCTGCCGATCCAGGTATCCTCATCGTCCATGACCAATTTTGAGCAAAGATCACCCTTTTCCTGCACCCAGATCCAAATGCAAGTGACTAGACCCACATGCTGGAGAGGGCTCCGTGTCACTGGGAAACTCTGCTGCCCGTCTTCTCTGTTGCTTGCAGCCTCTTGAGGAAGTGAATCACAGGTATTATTGCGATGAGGTTGCGGAAACTTTTGCTGATTAGATTGTCTCACCATCTATCCTTCTGCCATAAAGAGACATCAAATTTTCTCCCACTTTTTCCGCTACATGGAGGAAGGTAAACAGAGGTTTCCCTGGTGCTTTTTGCTACAGTAAATGCCTAAGTAGGAGGGAAGGACAGTTACTTCCTGAAAATGCAAAATAGCTATAAGAAAAACCTGCTTTGAATTTCTGATTACCCTCTTTCTACCCAAGATAACACGGTATTGTTTCTTGAAAGATCTAGTATCTTGAATAAGATAATTATATTCCTCCTGAAACTCAAGCAGAATTTTCCCTCTGTGAAATACAAGAAAGCTACCTATTTCAGAAAGATGTAAGGTTAAATTTAATCACTTTGTCTCTGATCTTCAAGTGAAATTCAATTATCATTGTCTTGACATACATCGACTAATGTACAAACAGTGCCAATGGGAGCAGAAGAGTGGGAATGTGTGCCAAAAAAAAAAAAAAAATAGTTGAGAGAAGTTTGACGGAAGTTTGGAAGTGTCGAGAATGCAATCTGATTCAGCAAGTTCAAGCTCTTGCCTTCCTAAAAATGCAGTTGGTATTAAAATGCAATATTGCTTGGCAGTGCAAATATGAATATTTAACAGTAACAAGCTGATGTAGTTTAAATGTTCCTAGGCTCTGGTTTAACAGGGTTTTGTGAGGAAGATTTACTTGCATGAAGTGAAAGGAGGTGTTTGAAATGAAGTAGAATATCCTTGAGGATTTATATCACCCACTAAAGCTTAAGGAAGGCTGTTTCATCATAGAGTTGAGTTTGATCACCAGAAAACCAGTGTAAACTTTGCCCTTAGTGAACAGTCCTAGTAAGAAAAGAATTTTCCCAAATAAAATTAAGGCTTTGATATTTGTTTTATTAGTCAAAGTGCTCCAGAGAAACAGAACCAGTAGGATGCGTGTGCATAAAGAAAGGGAATCGTTTCAAGGAATTGGTTCACACTATGAGGGAGGCTGGCAAGTCCTAAATCTGCAGGTGGGGCAGGAAACTGGTAGAGCCAATGCTACAGCTTAAGTCCGAAGGCCTGCAGGCTGAAGAACTCCCTCTTATTCAGGGGAGGTCTATTTGGTCTATTCAGGCCTTCAACTGGTTAAATGAATCCTACCCATAATCTACTTTCCTCACAGTCCACTGATTTATGGGGCGCCTGGGTGGCTTAGTCGGTTAAGCGTCCGACTTTCGCTTGGGTCATGATCTCGCGGTTCGTGGGTTCGAGCCCCGCATCGGGCTCTGTGCTGACTGCCAGCTCAGAGCCTGGAGCCTGTTTCAGTCTGTGACTCCCTCTCTCTCTGACCCTCCCCTGCTCACGCTGTCTCTCTCTCCTAGAAATAAATAAAACATTTAAAAAAAAGTCCACTGATTTATTAATTTCTTTATTATTGATGCATAGTTGACACCCAATATTACGTTAGTTTCATGCACCTGCCAGAGTCAGGAAGAGCCATGGCATTGGTATATCCTAGAGACTGTAGCTTTTCATGATGCCCATCAAACTGAAACAACAAAGGTCTTGGTACCATCTGGCCTTGCCTCAGTCTAGAACTCTTTATCAAGAATACCTAGTCATTGGGATTTGAGTTAGGAATTATTTATATCAATCTGCTTACAAGCTGAGGATATCAAGGGATTGCCCCCAGAAAGGCAAATGACTGGGGCCAATGTCAATCATACACTCTATTGGGTAAATGAGAATAACAAAATGACACCATGATAAAAATATAGCAGAAGGGGAAAAGAACATCAGCCTTCTCTCCTCATGAAAAGTCATCTCAGGGGTGATGCCTGGGTGGCTCAGTCTGTTGAGTTTCTGACTCTTGATTTCAGCTCAGGTCGTGATTTCAGGGTTGTGGGATTGAGCCCCGTGCCAGGCTCTACACTGCGTGTGGAACCTGCTTAAGATTCTCTACACTGAGTGTGGAACCTGCTTAAGATTCTCGCTCTCTCTCTCTCTCTCTCTCTCTCTCCCCCACCCCCGTCTTCCTCTACCCCTATTCCCAACTCATGCAACTCTCTCTCTCTAAAATAAGATTTTAAAAATAATTTTTAAATAAAATGCTTAAAAAATGAATCAGTTTTGGTAGTTCAAAACAGTTCTGGAGATAGATAGTGGAAATGGCTGCACAACAATGTGAATCTACTGAATGACACTGAACTATATACTTAAAAATGGTTAAAATGGTAAATTTTATGCCATGTATATTTTATCATAATTTAAAAATGTATCTGGACTATTTCCCCATCTTTAATCTCCTGTTTATTATAAAATATCAATTATTTAGTTAAACATGCATTTAACCTATCTTCAACTGGTATAAAATAGACCCAGAGACTAATTGAAAATAGTCTACATGAGGCCTTAATGTATTAAAAAGGAGTATTTTACTGTGGGATATATTTTACTTTTGGATTAAAAAAAATCAATAATCTTACCTGAGCTGACATGTAAAAACAAAGAAAGGAAACCCTGTACGTTACAGAGGTAAATATGAAAGTTGGAATTTTTAAAGTTAAAAAACCTGTAGATTATAGAGGTTTAGGTATAGAAAGATTTTATAATAAAAAAGAAAGATTTTATAAGAGCAATGAAGGAAAAATTATATAAATATGAGTAGATCACCTGAAACATAAAAGTCTCCATAGAAAGAATGAAAGCAAATACAAAAATCATGTTTAGTAAAAATATTAAAATATATTCAAGCTTACTAGGATCAAACGGATATAATTTTTACAGGGGAGAACTCATCAGTTAGTAAAATAAGCAATTCCAATATCCTAACAAAGTGCCTAACTGAAGAACCTGAGTTACTATTTTTACTAAATTTATCAACAGTGAAACCACAGTTCTTTGCACTGTTTTGGCCTCTACAAATTCATGTAGGAATTTCTGAGCAAGCTCAATGAGGAAGCACAGAGATAATTAGATTGTTAAGACGTCTTCCACATAGCAAACTCAAAGAAATTTGAAATTTATTTATTAAATCTAAGGAAAAACATTGTTTAAAACAGTGAAAGGAGATTTATCATGGTATCAAAAGGTACTAACTGGTTTTGTTTCTACAGAAGAAAGAAAAACAGGAAGTGGGGCCTGCAGGATAATTTATATTACAGTCAAGCATTTTGGAGAGTCTGATACACTGATTTTGCAGTAGGTTATGAAAGACGGTTCGAAAATCTTTCCAGATGATATTTTAAAACAGAAGAGATTTTATTCTAGCTCAGGTGCTTTTATTTTAGGTTAAAAGCACTACTAAAAACCTTCTCAAGGACTAATCTGGAGTTTTGATTCCAAATCCAGACTTGATGCCATATAGCTTTAAAAAATGCATGTTTTAAACAGATCTCAGTGCTCAATAAAACCAGCTTTCATGCTCAGCCTGAGATATTCCCCTACCTTTACAGAGTCCACTTACACATGGTACATGGTCTGTTACACTATCAAGCAAACAGAGCAAGTTATTCTCTCAGTCAAAGGAACTCTGGGTATGGGGATTAGGTATTCTCGGAGTCCATGTAGATTAAATGAGGTAACAGTGTGAACAACGTGAAAATGCCTCACTCAGAGCCTGATTCCTGGGAGCCACCTCAGCAAATAAGACTTGCACACTAGCAGAACANAATATAGATATATATTATATACACACATACATATATATACATACCTACATATATATACACACACACATACATATGTATGTATCAAACTTAGGATATATATATGTATATACATACATACATACATATATACATATACATATTCATATATTTAAAGCTGTGTTTACACTAGTGCTATAAATAATTATAATGTTAATATGGAAAATGCTTACTATGTGCCAGACACTTACTTAATCCTTAAATAACTATGTCAAGGAGGTAGTATTCTTATCCCTTCCTAAAATGAAGAAACTAAGGCACAGTATGATTATAAGAAATGTGAAGATGTGAAGGGACATGGGGGGCAATCCGGTTGGAAAAAGAGCCTGAAGATAAACTGTGGGAGATTTAGGATACTGTGATACAGTTTATACTTTATTCTAGGCAGGACTTTGTGAATTTCTGAGGATAGGAATGACTAACCATGGTACACTTACAGCTTTGGGCCCTGTTCTTATTGCACTGGTGAATATGTGCCAGGGTAAGAACTGTAGTTTTGAGATATTGAAGGGGCTTAGATATTAGGTAAGAGAAAGAAGAGTGGGGATGGGAAGGAGGTCCTAAGTTTGAGACATTTTGGAGAGAGGATATACAAAACTTGATTGCTAATTGTATGTCATGAGAGGGAAAGGAAAGTTGAGGATATTTTCTTTTTATTAATTTTGTGAAGAGGATAGGATTGCATTTCATGAATAGTATCTGCACACAGTTGACCATAATTTCTGAAATGCGTTAATTATCCAGGTCATTGACTTTCATAAGTTTTTAATTTGTTTATTCAGATTTTAAGTATCCTGCCGAAACCTAGGTCTCTCAATACATGAAAAATGAAGCCAAGGCTATTTTTGAATTTGTGACTAAATAACAAAGAGATTCAAATCAACTCAGGCAGTTAAGGGAATAGATGATTTCAGTAAATGAATGGGTCAATCAGGTAAGCTGACCTTTTCTTCCAGATCATTATGGTAAATTGTTCTAAAGTTGAAGACTTTTTGGCAACTCTTTTGAGTCTAATAAGGTTCAAACAATGAAACTCTAGTCACAGGATTTAGATGCTCTTAACTTCCAAGGAAATAGAGAAAGAGAAGAAATTTGAGAAGCAGCACCTCCAATTTTATATGCAAGGAAGGGGCACTATATATAAATTGGTTGTGCAAGCAGGCAGTAAGACTCCCGCATCCCTTCCTTCCACTCATTCTAGCTATTTTTGGCATCTCTTACCCATTCTTCTCTCTCCTCCCATACTAATCTCCTTACCACTCAATTTAATTTTCCGCCCTTCATTCAGTTTCTGCTCTCCTTCATTCTGGAGACACCTCGATTTTCTTCTAATTGCATACCTTTCTGCTTTCCGGTCTCTGTGTCTGCAGTGTTTCCTCTACTTGGGTTTGCCAAATACCTTCCCTTACAGTCTTCAAAGATCTCTTTCATTTCCCTTCCCCCCTGCAGCCCATCATGACTGAGTGGGTGGTATTGAATCTCCCCTTTATTCTAACCTACTACTTGTTCACTCCTCAAAAACCACAACTGCTAAACTCAAAACATAATGTAATACTTATTTAGAATAGGCTTGCTTTTGCACTAATATCACCCAGGTTGGATAATTCTATTTGACTACATTAACATAGTGTGGCTGAAGTGTAGGCATGTAGACAGCGGGAGTTGATTTTATTTAGCTCTCTTAGAAAAGCATAAGCAGGGGCACCTGGGTGGCTCAGTTGGTTAAGCGACCAACTTCAACTCAGCTCATGATCTCAAAGTTCGTGGGTTCAAGCCTTGCATCGGGCTCTGTGCTGACAGCCAGCTCAGAGCATGGAGCCAGCTTCAGATTCTGTATCTCCCTCTCTCTCTCTCCCTCTGACCCTCCCCTGCTTATGCTCTCTCTCTCTCTCTCTCAGAAATAAGTAAAACATTAAAAAAAAAAGCATAGCACAATGAGTCTCACTGCACTATTAATAAGTACTGCAGTGGGTACCATTTTGTAACCCTACTGTGAGGAATCAGATTAAGACAGTGTGCAGAATGGCCAGATTCCGGTTGTGTGTATTTGTGCTTCATGGTGCAAGGTTTGAACCTTGAAGTCAGAGACCGGGGACAAGAAAAAGGAAAAAGAAGGTGAAAATCACATGTGTCTTTGGGAACCTCCACCTAAGAAGCCTGCCCTCTCTTCCCGTTGGGAATGTGTTCATCCTTCCTGTGTCCTGGTTTAGGCTGGCTGTTAGTATTTCTTCTCATACCCTCTCCCCTCTGCTTCATTAGCTAATCATAGAGCAGGAGCCGTTCCACCAGCATGCACTGTTTCTTCTAACTCTGCAAGTAAAGCTAATACTTACTGCTTAATCACTTTTCTCTCAACATGTAAGGATAATAAAACAGTGGGGAAAATGACAAAATTTAGTGCACCATTTTCTGTTAGGAGTCATGCACTAACTTTTTCTTTGACATTCAATCACTTATTGTATCACAGCAAGAAACTCAAGCAGGTGTGACCTCAGCATCTTCATTCCTGAGATCAGAATGAGCGGTATCCTTCAGTTCAAATCTCGGGCATATGGCGCCTGCAGGACTGACTGCGAGATGGCAGTAGAGGATCGAGCAAAAAGGTCTTGGGCTGTCTTTTTGTAGGGTGTCTGTAGTGCCTGGTGCTGCTGAGGTAAATCTTATAAAATGAAGTTCCAGAAGGGACCGTTATTATAGATGTCATCTACTCCAATGTCCGACTTGTAGATTAAGAAACCAAAGCCCATGAGGCTGAAGTGACTTTCTCAGGTAACTTTGGGTATTGAGTAATAATGGGCATTGAATAACCTGACTCCTATGACAGATTAATGAATTAAGCAGCATCAATAAACTCTGATAAATATTTCAGATTTTGATGTATTATAGTTTGATTTATTATGGCCATGGCAAACACATCTTTTTTCTCCTTCCAAAGCAAGTTCTTTATTGTCCAACCAATCAACAATTGTTTAACAAGTACACGGTAGAAGCACGGTACAAGGTACACTGTCCTAAGCATACATACAAAAATATAAGACACAGTCCCTGCTGTTTTGAGGCACACAGCCTAAATATCTCTCAGGACTTACTCCATGGTTAAAAATCAGATCTGGACTGGGATGCCAATATTGCAATAAACATTCTTTAAAGTCAACATTGTAAAGACAAACATCACACCTCACATTTATCGTGGCATGCAATTTCTCCCTAGTTATATCAACTTCATCATTCCTTCCTAGTAGCATCAACTTCATCATTCCTTCCTAGTAGTATCAACTTCATTTCTTTCTAGTAGTATCAACTTCATTATTCCACAGGGAATGGATTGCTTCAGGGAATAGTTTGTTACTATAATATAAGTATAGCCCATTCTAACCAATAGAGATATATTGGTATTTTTATGAGCTTATTTGCTATTACTCTTACTCTTTAGCATTATGTTGTGCAGAGAGGATGTACTATTATTTATGTCAGATAAACTGTGACCTGAAGGGAATTTTTCTTGATACATGATTTATCTTTTTGTGGTGCTCAACCAAATAGATTCTTTATAATTCTGTGATTCCCCATCAGGTCTCTGAGTGATGGCTTTCTCTCTTGGGTTGGGTTTTCTATAAGACAAAACCTGAAGTGAAAGTTTAAGTGCTAATAGTTTATGGAAGTATAAACTCAGGGAAGTAGAAGTGAGGTAAAAGGAGAGTAAGGCCATGAAAGGAGAACAAATACTAAGGGGGTAAATTACAGAGCTGACTGTAACTTGTGATAAACCATTTTGTTTCTGAGAATGTCTTCAGCGAAGCTGAATGAAGCTTTTGTGCCTCCAAGCAGCATGGAGGATAGATAGGAAGAGAGAAAAACATATCCTCTCACCCCCAGCACTCATTGGTCAACATTTGCCCCATGGGAATAGAGCTCCCAGACATTTCTGATTTGCATATGCATGGATGTGGCAGAATCTCAAGCCTCAGTGGTAACAGAGAAGCCCAGGAGCAAGCAAGAGCTGAGGCTCCTGGGCTGTGAGCCACACAGGGGGCTGGGAACACCTGCCACAGCAGAGACTAGCTCCATGATGGTGTAGCACTCTGCCTTTGCTTAAGTCTCTCTGACCAGATAGCATGGCCAATGAGCAGACCTTGGGGGATGCATAAACTGAATTGGTTAGAGTTTTAGAACTCTAAAAAGAGAGTAACACTATAGTTTATTTAAGGATTAAAAGATATGATGTATACAAAGTGCTTAGCACAGAGCCTGTCACAAACTAACTGGTAAGTGGAAGCCATCAAAAAACAATCTGGTAATAGTTTAGCTGATTAACTATACATGTTTTGCATATTTGTTATTTATTGTCCTCTTATCATATCCCTGAGCAATAAGAAGGACAGCTCTCATTCCTATTTTACTTAAGGGAGGTAGCACAGTGGGGAATAAAGGCAACAGAGGCACTGAATTACTTCCCAAGGCCAGTCAGTCTTGGAAGATACAAGAACAAAGGCCCAATTCTTGAATACCAATGTGTCCAGTTCTCTTTCTTTTAGACTCCTTTAATTCTTAAGTCGCCATAATGTTTCTAGTAATCTAATTGAGAACCAAAAGAGCTAGACAAGCAACAAAAAAACAAGCATAACTTTTATGCTAGCGTTTCATCTGTACTTAATACCTGGATTTCTGGTAGCCATGAATAGCTCAATGTTCCTAAAAAAAAAAAAGAGGAATATTCTTTTTATAACTTAAGAAAATTTGAGTCGTCAGTTCACATCTGATATATAAGAAGGAAATGTCTAGAGGGATTAATAAAATAAGTATTGTGAAAAAGTAAAATTCAGATTTATTTTCCAATCATTTTTTTTCAAAAATATGTAAATAAATCAATAACTATCGTTTTGAACAAGTAAGTAAATCGAAATCTTGGGTCTCTGGCAAAAATGGATCATGACCTATCTCCCTGTGGACTGTGGGCATTTCTAATTTTTTTATAAAGTATAATTTTTGGCACTGTAGACATTTCTAAATCATTCTTTCATAAATGTAATTTTTTGCTTTTTAGACATATATTATTATACAAGAAAATAAGCAGAGATAAGCAGGAAGAAATTGATATACAGTCTCAATAGCCAGAATTAACATTATCAAACATGTCAAAAATCAATTTTCCTTCTCAGTTTCCCTTTCTCTTTCCCTCTCTCCCTTTCCTTCCTCTTCCTCTTTTTCTCCCTCTTTCTTTTTTCTTTCTCTTTTTTCTTTTGTCTATAAAACTGTTAATTAGATTTTTATATTCAACATTATAGACTCTAATCATATTTTGAATTCAGAGGGAAATGCCTACACATTTGTACTTCCTTAGCAATTTTATCTAGTAATTCTCAGAACATTCCTAACTAGAGGATTCCACTTGGCAGTTGTATAACCTACCCTCAGAGCTTGTTTTGCTGAAGGTCACATAGACTGATATCCTAAGAACTTTGTTTATTGGCTCAGACAATGAGAATCATCAGTTTAATTGTTTCACCCCATCGGCACTGGGGAGTGAATGATGCAGATGTATTGGACCTAGCAACTAACCATTAGGAACCACTCTAGCAATTTATGTTTTTCATCAAGAAATATCAAATTGCCCAATCATAGAATTATAAAATTGCATGTCTATTACTTTCAGAATTTCAGAGATTTTGAGGATACTAAAATTGATTGAATACACTGATAAAAAAGTCACACCCTAGGAAATTTGGTGAGTAAGAGTCAATAACCCTGCAGAATGGAAATCATTCAGGGAAAATACCCAAACTACAAGAAAAAAAAAAAAAAAAAAAAAAAAAAAAAAAGAGAAAAGTTCCTAAAATAAATTTGGAATAACACATTGCCCTCACTATTTTTGTATCCTGTGCCGTTCTGTCTGTGGTCTGTGCAGACAAGGAGCATCGGGAGAAAACAGCTCTTATATTGAAAAAGTGCAGAAGTATAATTTATGACACCTTGCAGACACACTGGGGACTGGGACATCATTTTACTTTCAGCTACTAGCATGTAGGAAAAGCAAAGGAAAAGTATTAATGTGATACATCATTGCCTTTAGAAATTGGGAGAATAATTAAGTTCCTCCCTGACTCCCGTTAACACAGTTTGCCATTTGATATAACCATCTAGCCCCTACATACACCTTGGAGTGATACTTTATGAAAGAAACAATGAGAAATCCCAAAACTTGAGGCAACACATTTTATAAAATGCAACTTGGGAATGCCGTTAGTAGCCCATCAACATTTTGGGTGGCCCCCACTGCATATCACTTAATGGTTGCAAACTGCAAATGTGAATTGCAATGGGATTTTGTGGAGTCAATTCGATATATCAATCACCCATATTGTTTATAAAAAAGTAATTTAATTAAACAAGGTCAGTTTAGTCAAAGTGATCAGACTAGTTGTAAATAAAACCACAATCCCAGTCATACTTCTTAAGGTTCTTGTGCTACTGTGTGTTACCTGGAGCAAGTAAAGATCAATTCCAGAAGCATTTATCAAATGCTTCCTATGTGTTCAGGCTAGATATAGGCATACCTCAGAGATACCGTGGGTTCAGTTCCAGACCACCACAATAAAGCAAGCATTGCAATAAAGCAAATCAAATATTGTTTTTGGTTTTCCAGTGCATATAAAATTAGTTTACACTAACTGTAGTTTATTAAGTGTGCAATAATATCATGTCTAAAAATGTACATATTTTAAATAAAAAAATACTTTATGCTAAAAAATGCTCACTATCATCTCATCTGAGCTTTCAGTGAATTGTAATCATTGATGACCATAACACATATAATAGAAACTAAAAAGTTTGAAATACTGTGAAAATCAGAAAAATGTGACACAGAGACATAAAATGAGCAAATGCTGTTGGAAAAAGGGTGCTGACAGACTTGCTCAAATGCAAGGCTGTTACAAACCTTCAATTTGTAAAAAACAAAAAACAAAAAAACAAACAAAAAAAACCACCCTCAATATTTGTGAAAGCACAACAAAGTGAAGTGCAATAAAATGAATTACACCTGTACAAATTGTTTGTCCTTGAGGGACTTTCAACTGATACTTAGCAGAGGTAGGAAAGGGGATGAAAAATACAGTGCACAATTTAAGTCCAAGATAGCGGGAATGTTGGAGAAATTTAGAAGCAGTTGAGAACTAGTATTGTGAAGTGGTCAGAGAAGACTAGCAAAAGGGTAAGGCTTGGGTAGTAGTTGTGTTGGTCCTTAAATGATAACTGTAGGTCAGAGATGAAAAATAAAAGCAAGAGTGCAGGGCAGAGAAGAAGTCATATGAAAAAACAAGAAGGAGCAAGGCATTTCATCTTTTTCCCAGTTAATTTAGCAAACATTTATGGAGTAAGGTTTATGGGCCCCACATTCTGCCAGGTGCTGGAGAGACAGACTAACAGGGCAGACATTGTTTCTTTTCTTAGGGAGATTTCAGGTAACCTAGCAGAAGTGGTGCTGGTTGCACAGTAGTATGACATGAATTTGGAAGAATATAGTAAGAGTCACAGAAAGATCCATCCCCTCACATCATATTTCATTTCCCATCCACAACCAGCTAACATATGCTGCAATGAGTTAAAAAGCAAATCAACATTGGGGCATCTGGGTGGCTTAGTTGGTTAAGCATCTGACTCTTGATTTTGGCTCTGGTCATGATCTCATGGCTCGTGAGATTGAGCCCTGTGTCAGGCTCTGAGCTGTCAGCACGGAGTGTGCTTGGGATTCTCTCTCTCCTCTCCCTTTGCCCCTCCCCGGCTCATACTGGTGCATGCTCTTTCTCTCTCTCTTTCAAAATAGATAAATAAATAAACTTTAAAGAAAACAAAACAGGCTAAAAAAAAGCAAGTCAACATTGACATTGGGAACAGATCCACCTTGCCATGGCTCAGTGATGTGTGTATGCAGAATATATGGTTTAGGATGGGCACATAGTGTCATAATCTCACATGAATTGGTTCTCTGAAGAGCAAGTAGGCCCCACTTCAAGTCTGCAATGGTTGGTGAAGGTGAAAGAAAGAAGAGGTTACTTTTGACCTACTGTGTGCAGGACACTGTGCTGGATCTCTTATCTTCACAGCAATTTAATTAATGTGATTACAACAGAACTACTATTGCCATTATACAGATGAAGAAACTGGACTTTAGAGAGATTTAGTGGTTTCTCTGAGAACATACAACTAGTTAAATGGGGGAGCCAAACTTGTAACTCAGATACAATTAATTCCTCTGCTCATTGTCTTATCCACAATTACTATTCTGCTATACAGCTATTGAGAAAAATGAGGGTGTTAGGATCAGAAGCCATTTTAAGAAGGGTTATAATAAACTCTAGCAATAGAATTTAGAATCCTATTCTCTGTTTTCAGATATAAACTTCTGGTATAAGGGATCTGGGTTAATAATAATAGGTATGTAAGAGGAAATAAAAAGGAAAGTAAAGACAACCCTAAGGGTAGTAATAATTAAATTTTAACAAGAAAGGCCTATGTAGACAGAAACCAATTACATTTAGCAAAATATACTTGTGCCTTTCGAAATGATTTCAAAGTATGGTTTGGCTTTGAACAAAAACCTAGTGAAGGCTACTTCTTTTGAGTCTTCTTCCACTGGCAAAAGCCATATATAGGGTAGGCAGACTAATGGCTCCCAAAATATGCCCATGACCTAATCTCCAAATATGTTAACTTATATGTTAAAGAGACTTTGTAGATGTGATTAAAATAAGAATCTTGAGTCAGGAAGTAATCTTGGATTGAGCAGATAGCCCAAACACAATTATAGGGATCCTTATAACAGGGAGGCGGAAGGACCAAAGTCAGAGAAGGTGATATAACAATAGAAGCAGAGTGTTGGAGGAGGTGTTGGGAAGCATGTGACTACCAGTTGACCTGTGAGCTGGACCTGGGGACTCACCCCTTCTTCTGTTCTTGGAATGCACACTCTGTTTGCCTTCCCTGCATGAGAAGCCACTGGAAGGACACCACCTTTAGATAGTGGTGTGTTGTTGAGACCATCTCAACCATATACGTGGCTGAGCGCAGTTAAGGCCTCTATTTAAAATTTCAAGATAATGGTGGGTGGGTGCAGACACCTACTAGTCTTGTGACCATGCAAGACAGGCCTTGTTAAGTTCTCTGGTTTACTAAACTTGTCATCTACCTACCTGGACTGGTTGGCCTCTTTGTTCCATCTCTTTGCCTTCCATGTATGGAGGCCAGTTTGCAAACCAAAATGGAGAGGGGTAAGGAGACATGATGACATTATGTGGTGTTCTGAGCCAAGGAATGCAGTCCTCCTCTATACGCTGGAACAGACAAGAAAACAAATTCAACTCTAGAGCCTCCAGAAGGAAGACAGCACTTGACAACTCATGTCAGACTTTTAAGTTCTAAAACTGTTTTTAAAAACATTGTATTGTTTTTGGCCACTTAGTTTGTGATGATTGTGACAGCAGCAGTAGAAAACTAATACACTATATGAACTACTTGGTGAGCAGTGAATTTGGGGCTGCAATGATTTTTGACACCAACTACCAGGCTTTGGACCAAACTTCACAGCTTAAGGGCATGATCCTCTATGAGACTGTGCTACTTCAGTCACAACCTTGGGGTCCACAGGCCACTCTCACTTCTGGCCAACTAACTACAGATGCAGAGTTTCACACTAACCCCTCAGCTTTGATAATTTTCTTAAACAACTCATAAGGAACTCGAGAGCATTACACTTATGACTACACTTTTAATTATAGTAAGAAGATATAAATTAGACTCAGCTAAAGGGAAAGATGCTCAGGATAAGGTTTGGGAGGATCGCCAATGTGAAGCTTCTGCTGTCTTCTCCCCATAGAATCGGGATGCATTATTAGCCCTCCACCACATGGGTATGTGACAACAGCAGAGTATTGCCATTCAAGGAAGCTCACCCAGGCTTCGGTGCCCAGAGTTTCTGTTGGAACCTCATTATACCGGCACAACTGATTGGATCACTGGCTATGTGATTGAACTCAATCCCCAGTAGCCTTCCTATCCCCAGAAGTTGGGCTAATATCACATGGCTTAATGGCCCAATCTTCTAATCATGTGGGTGGTCTTTCTAATATGACCAGCCCGCGTTCTGAGTCATCTTGTTAGCACAAACTATCTAAGGCCTACAATGAATCATTTCATCCACATAAACTCAGGTGTGGTCAGGCCCACCATGAATAATACTCCCACCACTCAGAAAATTCCAAAATTTAGGTGTTACCTCTCAGGAACCAGGGACTAAGTCCACACAAATTCTTTATTATGCAGGAAGCTCTGTCTAAATTTTTTTTCTGAAATTACTAAGCCTATGATGGCCTGGTGATGAGACAGATACTGTACCTATAAAGCTTGGAACAATGTTACATGTAGGTGTTATGGTACCTATCTCAGGCATACTGAAACTTAGTTTCTAGTGGCAAGATTAATTCTTAAGTTGGGGAGCTCACAATATACCTTGGCTAGGATTGGCCTAAAGTCTCAGTAGGAAAGAGATGAAAAATAAAATCTTTGGTAGCTATGATATGGGCAAATAAGACTGTCTTACCTGGTCTCCATCTTACATATCAGTCCTTGAAGATGAATGCCTTTTTGAAGGTGTCCTGAAATTTAAAATAAAATGCAGTAAAATCACTCATTGGGAAACTGCACAAGTGAAAAATGTTGAATATTCTTTATTTTTTCCTGTTTTGGGCTCATGAAAAATCTTTCTGTCTGAACAAATGCTGCAGATTTTTTCCAACATGAGTTATTTATTTGAAGAAGAAATGACAGCACTTTTAAAGGACTTGTCAACATGGGGAAAATGTCTCAGAAGAGTGGGGGCTTTCTGAAGTCTGACTGAAGCCCAGACTTATGAAACAAAAAATTAATAAAAAATGAAAGAAAAACTTCTCAAACCAACCTAATAGCAAAAAGATGTTTTCAAGACAGATGGGAGGAACAAGACAGAGGGAACACGGTTTCAATAGGTTCTCCTGTAGGATCACATAACCAGAGACACATGTGCTTTGGTAAACTGCTAGGTTAAATTTGTGCCAAAAGAAGGAACCAGGAGTAACTGATGCCCCTGGACATCAGCAATCTGACGCTGGGTCTTCTTCAACAAGGCTGTGACAAACACGAAGTAAAGGTTGTACTTCTCAGACCTCTTCCTTTCTAGTCACGTGGTAACTGTGATTGGGACTTTGCAATGGCATCAGTGACTCGGTAGCCATTATCCCTGCAGTAACAGTATAAAATAAACATTTAATAAGGATGAATGTATGAATGAATGAATGACAGGTGACTGTAGTGGGTTGAATGGTGGACCCCCAAAATATAAACCTATGTTCTAACTCCTGGAAACTGTGAATGTGATCTTATTTGGAAAAGGATTCTTTGCAGATGTAATTAAGGTAAAGATCTCAAGATGAGGCTATCCTGAATTATCTGTCGGAGTGGCAAATCCAATGACAAGTATCTTTATAAGAGCACACAAAGGAGAGATACACAGAAATGAAGGATGTGTGAAGACAAGGGCCAAAAATTGAAGTGATCCAACCACAGGCCAAGGAATGCCCAGAGCCACCAGAAGCTGAAAAGAAGGATTCCCCTCTAAAGATTTTGAAGGGAGGATGGCCCTGGTGATGCCTTGATGTCAGACTTCTGCCCTTTGGAACTGTGGAAAAAAAAAACCTTTCTATTGTTTTCTATTGTTTTAAGGCACTAAGTGTCTGCTAATTTGTTATGGCAGCTCTAGAACTAGACCCAACAAATATAGTGACTGTATACATACATGAATGCAACAGATTTTTTTAAAAAAATATATATTCCTCTTGTAGTGCCTGGGAGGCTCAATGGGTTAAGCATCCAACTCTTGGTTTCTGCTCAGGTCATGATCTCATGATTCCAGAGTTTGAGCCCTGTGTTGGACTCTGTGCTGACAGTGCAGAACCTGCTTGGGATTCTCTCTCTTCCTCTATCTCTGCCCCCCCCAAAAAAAAAATCTTAAAAAAACATATTCCTCTTATACTATAAAATGTATTAATGGGTTTGCTTTCACAGATTTTGGTGGCAGCTACCCTTTCAGCTCTAGCAACTCTTTAGATTATAGTCATTATAAACAGCACAAAGAACACAATGTGCTATCAAAAATGAAAAGCCAAAACAGTAAGACAAGAAGAATAAATCTATTGTTTAGTTAGCACAACACAAGATTTTACTTTTATAATATTTTAAAGGAACTAAAAGAGAATCTTCAGTAACTTTTCCTTCTTAAACATGTTGTTTATGTGTGGTATAAAGGACCAAGGCTTATTTACATATTGGTAATGTATTTATTTTTCAACCTTAGAACAGGAAGTAGTATATAAATCTTGTTAAAAATGAAGCTTTATAATTCATAATTAATATCAACCATAAATATATGAATCAAAATAAGTACGATTTTGACAATTATTCAACAAACCCAAAGTGAAACATGAATCTGAATAATTAATGCTGCCCAGAATATTTGGGTTATTTTGGTAGCCCAAATTATTCAAATTCATTATCTACTTGAGCTATGTTTCTTTTCTGACTTCTAATTTCATATGGCAATTAATTATTTTTTCCATTTTAACATAAGCAGTCATTTCCTTCCATCTTCTAAATCTTTGTTAAATGTCACAGATAAGAGTTTACTAGCTTTCTTTTAGGGCAGCCTCAGGACATTGCCGTGTTCTAACATATATTCTGAATTTTAGGTCGTTCCATGCTACGTGTGTGACTAAATCAAACCCTATACTCAGAAGAAGAGAAGGGGTTTAGTTAGTGGATAATCTTCATTTTCAATTAGTATAAAAAGAAACTTCATTCTTTAGTTTAATATTACATGTAAAATCTTAAATTTGGAAGAGCTTGTTATAGTTTTTGGATAATGGGTGGATCTCTGAACAGAGGCTCAAATTTTAGGAATATGGACACTTTGATGATTTGGACATTGATAATCCACGTTGCTTTGAGCAAATCATCAAAACTTTCTGTATTGTAAAATGACAATACTAGTACCATCTTCCTAGCTCCTTCCTATGACTTTGTTTTAAGGCTCTAAGGGTAGAATGGATGCGACAATAATATTGAATATTAGAGATTATTGTCATTTGATCTAATCTGATTGTGTAATTATTTTTTTCATTAAAATTTTTTTTTTAACATTTTTGAGAGAGAGAGAGACTGACACAGAGAGAGACAGAGACACAGAATCTGAAGCAGACCCCAGTCTCTGAGTTGTTAGCACAGAGCCTGAAGTGGAGCTCAAAATCACTAGCCACGAGATCCTGACCTGAGCTGAAGTTGGATACTTAACCAAGTGAACCACCCAGGCGCCCCTGATTCTATAATTAAAATGTAGTGTATTTATCTTCAGAACACTCTCCCTTCAGCAGATTTATTTCATTCTCTGGTGTGATGATCTTTTGTATTTAACAAGTCATTTGTGGTTCATTTAGAAACTAACCATAAACACCAAGTTCATTTGCTTTTAAGCTATTGTTGATGTCAATGAGTGACCAAAATTCTAATAGGGCAATTTAGATGTTAGATGAAAAGGGTTTTTTGTGCAAAATTTTGTGGCATTTCTGGCTCCTCAGTGCCTTTCATAGTTACTCTCAAGTTAGAGTCAGTGGGTTTTTCAGAGAAAATCTTGGTTTCCAGAAAAAGTCTGGGCCTTCTCAGTGTCCTAGTCTTGCTCAGATATATGAACCAGAGGAGGCCAACCCAACTGTCACTACAAATGCCTTTTACAATCACTGTCATAGGAAGGGAGAGTGGACACTGGAGGATTTACTATGTGATTTGTGTGTCTTCTTCATGGGGTACCATTTCCCCTTCTTCATGTTTTGAATTGTCAGTCCGTCATGGGTCAGCTGTGATATCACATTCCTTGCTTAGTTTTTGCGTGTAGAATTAGGCACTCTTGCCTCTTAGTGTTCACATCCCTTTCTCTGGTACCCTGGTAGATCACTTATCCACTCAGATCAAAATTACAGTTCACCCTTGAGCAACACATAAACTGCATGGGTCCACTTAAACATGGATTTTTTTTCAATACATACAATACAGTACTGCAAATATAGTTTCTCTTATGCTTTTCTTAGTAACATTTTATTTAGCTTAATTTATTGAAAAAATACAGCACATAACACGTATAGGTATTAATCAACTGTTTATACTGTCAGAAAGGCTTCTGGTCAACAGTAGGCCATCAGTAGTTAAATTTGGTGGCAGTCAAAAGTTACACGATTTTCGACTGTGTGGAGGTTGGCACCCCTAACCCCTTGTTGTTCAAGGGTCAGCTGTATTTGTTTCTATGCTGCTTCTCCCTTTACCCTTGAGCTCAGCGGTTGTGTCCTTTGTTGCTGTTTCCCCAGTAGTGACTCCCCAGGGATGAGCACAGTCAAAAACTCAATGCTGAATGCATGAATGAATTACTTCTATTTTTATCAGAGCCATGTGTTAGGGTGAATTTTTGACTTGGGTTTTGTTCAAATCTGTTTAATAAATAGCTAAATGAAAACATTTCGCTGATTTCTGGTATGTTTTAATTAAACTGTAACTATGGAGGTAATTTTCCTAAAAAATCAATATAGTACAATGCTCCAAAGTAATGGCTTTGTTTTTCTGATATTTTAGATGATAGCTTCAGAAACAGCTAATGCAACTCCTTAATTTCTTCAGCCAGGAAGGAAGGTAATTTTTATCCCTGATTAATGAAAAAAGACACACGAACAAAAAACACCACCATCTTATGCTCCCTCAAAGCAGGATAGGCTTTTATTCCAGCCATGGAAAAATTGCTTGGAGGCTGAGAGTTTCAGCAGTTTTCAGGGCACGTACAGAGTGGAAGAATCCTTTTACCTGTTGGCAGCTTTGGCACTGACTTGAGGTCCTGGTAGGCCCCTCTCTGTTTCCCTCCCCCACTGGTCTTGCCATGCCCTGCCATCGCCACTGCTGTTCTGGGATCTAGAAGATCTCTTTTCTATCCTCCTTTGTTGGCCGTATCCTGGGTCCCTGTCATCATCCATCTATCTTCTACATTATTCACTCTACCCTATCCTTCCCAGCACCTGCATTCAGCTGCTGGTGCATAGACACAAAGCTCTCAGCCTTAGGACTGTACTACCTGCAGGGACTCATATCATCTCCCCCCTACGCTAAGCTGGAGGCTCTGGATGAATCCATGGATTGACTCAGATGGAGCCAGGGTTCTAAATAAGCTGCCTATTTGCTCCTTGAAGTACAAAACCCCAGTCCACAGAAGGTAAGAATGTCCTAAGAACTTAAGAGATTTCTCAAAACAGTGGGCACATTTTCCTAAATTTCTGCTGAGCTTACTGGAAATGTATATAAGCCTGTCTTAAACCATTTGGAACATGCCATTCCCATCTCCTAATAGGTTTTTAACTCAATTTTCACATTAGAATGTATAATATTCTATAGGAAAAAGGCAGCCTTGCCAATATAATTTCAAGGTGACTGCATCTTTTATGTAACATATGTCTAATGCCCTGGGTATAATAACTACCACTGTGTAACATCCTTTAAATTTCCATGGGTAATTAATTGATAACTGTTCTGTGGATGTTATATAAACCCTTTATTAAAACACATAATTCAATAAAGAGAGATTTAAGTCCAAAGCAAGTGAAGGACGGCCTTTGGTTTTCTTTGCTTTCATGTGCAGCTGAATTGGGGCTTCCAGGTGGGGACCATTGCCCTCTTCAAAGATGGGGTGATCATTCTTGGGGAAAGAGAGAAACAACCATCCATCAGTCCTTTCATGAAACAACCTTAAACTATGAAAAGCACAACCACTATGAAAAGCACAACCAATCTGGAGGCCTGTCCTCTGACTGGGGTTAGCCTCTGTGGTTGGCACTCGGAACTTCCTGTAATGAAAGACAAATTAGCACACCGCACTTATAAACAGGGGAATCAATGAAACCAAAAGAAATGGCCACAGGAAAATATAAATTAAACGGGAGATAAACAATGATGTCCTCAAATATTGGAAATACTCCTCATCCAACAAAGGCTCCTTTGTATTGTTTTGCTAAAGCTGACTGTAATTTCGATGTTTCATAAAAATTTAAGTGGAGATTTTCTTTCCGTGGTAGACATAAATCTCCTGGAGGAAAGATTTTATACGTAATTCCAATTTTGTGGTGCTAAGAAAACAAAGAACAGGTGAAGATTTTACTGCAGGTAATTTTGTAAATTATTAAAGAAAAAACCTTCCACAGCCATGCCATAAACACGCTATCAAAAACTAAAATAGCAAATCAACAATACCTTTTTTAGGTATGATACTCAAACCCTAAACTGGAAATAAAACTGCCTATAAATATTTACTGGTAAGATGACTCTGTGATAATAAATAGCTCTTTCAAACCAATGCAGAAAATATCAAAATACTGAAATACAACTGTGACTAAATATGTAAAAGAAGTGCAATCTAATATATGCAGCACATATCAATGTGTATGCTAAGGCTTTGTTGAAAACTGCATCTTTGAGATTTTAAATTATTTAAGGGGCATAAAATAATTCATTACAAATCTGCTTTTAAGAAAGTACAGAATTAGATGTATAATGGGCTCATTCATAAAGCTTAGGAATATTTTTTATTAATTTTTTAATATGGCATGTGCACAGCTCAAGGAAGTTTTTTTTCCATGTGTGGGAAACAATATCTATACTTGGCAGTTTGCTGGCTTCCACCTTTCCAAAGAAAGTCAAAGAAAGAACACTTGGCATAATGAAATATGGCTTGAAAGAAATGGAAAGTCTCTGTGACTGGTTGATCAACATCTTTATCTTTTGACACAAAAATTTATTGCAATAGATTGTTTATTCCCTCAAGTTTTAGAGAACCATAAAAGGAAATTATGTTTGAGCCTCATTTTATTGCTAGAAATAGTTTAATGCTGAGAGTGTGTGTCCTACTTTGGTCAAGAACCTACTGGCACTTTTCTATCAAACGGAAATGTTATTCCAATGACCTAAACCTAAAGTATCTTATAGGACTGTGGCAGAATTCTGGAGAAACTGGACATACACTGAATGAGAGAAAGAAATTCAAGGGAAGACAAAGTAACAGAGAGAAGACAAACACAGAGAAGCAGAGAGGGAGACCAGGAGTGGAGGCAGAGAAGGACAAGGGGGAAGAGATGGAGACAGAGACAGGGGTGAAAAAAATCTTCCTGGTGAGTGACCAAGGGTCTAATTGTTGCTTTCAAAGTTAATTTAACAATCTTTGCCAAGGTTACATTGCCAAGGTTAATGTAATTGGTGACCTGATTCCCATTTTTGGTTATCATCTGATTATGAATATATGTTTGGGACAATTTATTATGTCAGTCTGTTGCTCACCATTTTTATCTTTGGATTTCTCTGCACAGCAGAAGAGTTTAAAAGACAATGGAAATTTCAAAAGAAGCTCACTCTGCTCCTCCCTGCTGTCCCTGCCCAGAATGAAGCACATTACCCAGTGGTTTACCTAAAAATCCAGTGGCCAAAGCTTATTAATGTGAAATCAATCTAGTGCCTGGCTCACTCAGTCAGGCCCCTGGGAATCTCATCAGATGTTGGCAGCCAAGGTATTTGAAGAGAGTGCTACAGCTGCTTCTGGTAAGAATTCCATACAGCCTGGTGCCAACTTGAGTTAATCTGTCTGTGGTTTCCTCCAATCTAGGGTTACCTTTGGAGCATCCTAATTGAGGTACTTCACCTCATTCTTCCTTCCTTATTACCTGCCAATGTATAGGTTAGCCAAAAGACCAAGAGGAAGTCCCACAGGCTACTCCAGACAATTTATGTGAAGCTGGCTCTCGTGCACGTAACAGAGTAGCTAGTGTTACACTGAAATGGAATTGCTCTTTGTGTGCTTTAGAGGAAGTGGTTTAGAGTCTAGAAATAGGAACTGCTACACTCTATACTGTCCTTATGGATATTCCCTGGTTCCAGTAACGTGTTCATAAATTCCAAGTGACACCCCTAAAACCAACTTGGTCCTGCTAAAATCTCAGGGTACACTGGTGCTATGAGTAAGGGTGCAGACTGTGAGCACAGTGAGGAGATTCATTTTCACTATGAGAAGGTCAATCCTGTTCAATGCTTTCCATATAGACAATGCCATTTAACTTACTCTCTGACCAATTGTACTGGAGGATTGATTTTTTTTGGTTTTGCTTTTTCTCACACAGATTTAACTGTTTTATGAACAGGGTTCTTTATGTGGGAAAGGTATGGGCAATATTCTCATGTTCCCATCCAAAAAAAAAAAAAAAAAAAAAAGGCACCCAAGTCCCATACTCCTCTTTGAAATTTATATCTAGAAATTTCTCCTCTAGTTAAAATTTCAGGCTAATCTGTCTTTGCCCACACTGCTCTGTCTACAGAGCCTTCTCTTTTTGGCATGCCTGGCCACACCTAATCATGTTTGTAGACTTGGTTTTGGTTTCACCCTTTCCTAACATCTGTTCTGACCAGCCTCCTCTCTCTACCTTTTACCTGGTAGCATAGATACTTTTACTTCCTCTACACTTCCGAGGATGGAGCTCTTAATTCCCCATGGCAGAGGCTGTTATCTTAGAAGTATTTGCATTCCCAGTATATGACCAGGAACATAATAGGTGTTCAACCAAATGAATGGATGAATGAAAAAAATGGAAAGAGTTTAGGCTTGGTCTCAGTCAGATCAGTGTGTGAAAATCTAACTTTCTCTCTTATTAGCCATATGACTTGGGCAAATTATGTTTCCAAATTTCATTCAAAGCATTTGTGAAATAGGGCTAATAATAATACCTGCTTCCTAGAGTTCTTCAAAAGATTAAATAAGATAAATATATCAAGTGTCTAGGACATAACAAGCACTAAAGTAAAGTCCTTCTTCCCCTGTGAATACATAAATGTGTGAATTTGTGTTTGTGGAACAGATATTGAAATAACCAAGGTCAGTGGAAGGAAACATCTAAAAACCTAGCATTTTGGTCTTTTCCGGAAATCTCTGTTCCTATCTTCACCCTCATTGTGGGAGTCCTTTCCTCATGATTATATGCAATGTCCGTGTAGTTGATTTAGTGACTTATCATTAATGCTTGAAAGAGCTCTGATTGGTCTTCCCATTCCTAAAATGGTGAGATAAAAATTAATGTACTTAACTGTCTTCAGTCATTTATTTCAAAGAAGATATTTGACTATTATGTTTTTAATTTTACATATGTCACAATCAATTTTCTTGTCACCTCCAAAACTTATTCTTTCATTTGTGGCTTCTGGAAATGTTTATTATTTGACTGGCAGTATTTAGAAGGTAATAATAAGAAATAATCAGTAATACTCAAAATGAAGGTAGAGAGGGCATTTTTTAAAAGTAAAAAAAAAGAATCTGAATTTTAAAAATGTTTTATTCAACAACTAAGGCATCCAAACTATCTGAGAGATTTAATGGCTCATCTTATAGCTGCTGAAAAGAAAGAAATAATCTATTCGTATGTGGCCCTGAATACAGAATAGGAAAGATACAAAGCTTTATAATATTTCAAGCATCTTTAGTTTGTGTTCTGGAAAGCAGAGATGGGGCTTTAAATTATTCATTGAAAATGGGATTTTTTTCTTTTTCTTTTGTATTAAAATAATTTATTTGAATTTAAAAAATCCCAATTCACTTCCCACCAACCCCTGCTCCCATCCTTGCCTCTTGCAACCACCAGTCTTTTTTCTGTATCTAAGAGCTTATGTGTTTTGTTGGTGTTATTGTTTTAGATTCCGGGTATAAGAGATATAAAACAGTATTCATCTTTTTTGTCTGAGTTCACTTAACATAATGCCCTTGATGTTCATGCATGTTGTTGCAATGGTAAGACATTATTCTTTTTTATGGTTGAATAATATTCCTGTGTGTGTGTGTGTGTGTGAGAGAGAGAGAGAGAGAGAGAGATTGTGAGACACATATATCTCACAATTTCTTTATCTGTCCATCCTTGAATGGACACTTAGGCTGTTTCTATATTGTATTGTTTGCTCTGTGACTTTTTGTTTTTAAGTTTATTTATTTTGAGAGAGAGTGCAAGTGGGGAAGAGGTAGAGAAAGAAGGAGATAGAGAATCCCAAGCAGGATCCACACCGCCACTGCAGAGCCAGATGTGGGGTAATGAGTGAAATCCTGATCTGAGCCAAAGTCAGATGCTTAACCAACTGAGCCACCCATGTGTCCCTGCTCTGTGACTTCTATTTGGTACTTTCTTATTATTTCCAATCTGTTGAAGTTTTCATTGTGTTTATACATTCTTCTCCCGAGTTTAGTGAGCACCGATCAGGACTCCAGATGAGGCTGTATAAGCTCCTTTCTGGGAGATAACGGGGAGCTGCAGCAAGCAGAGTGCCCAGATGGCATCCACAGCCTACGACCCTTAATAGCAGCTTCATCTGCCACTACATGTGTGCCATACCTGAAGCATTCTTCTCAGTCGGACGCTCTCCGACAAGCCAAGTGGCCTCTTTCACAGAAAGAGTGTGGGGTGTGCCTCAGTCGGCTGTCTGTGTAGAGCCCTGGGGATTGCAGCTTGCCAAAGACCAGTCCTCTGCTTGCACAGTCCGGTGCCCCCAGGAAGGTAAGCCACCAGAGCCAGGATATCCGGGGTGCCCCCTAGGAGTCAACCTTTGGGTAAAGCTGCCCTCCAGGAGAGGCTGGCTCTGCGGCAGGGCAGAGGGTGAGCGGAAGACAGTGCTTGCCCTCCGAGGTCTTCGGACAGGATTGCAGTCAGCCGGCAGAGGTTTAATGAGAAGCCTGCCCCTCAGGCCACAGCCATGATCATTAGTTAATAGGTCTCCTCCGCAGAAAGACCCACGTCAGGGTCTGTTGCCTCTAGCTGTGCCTTGCTGATACCAGCCGTTCCATCTCCCTTCCTCTCTCTGCTGGTTACAATTCTGGGAGACCCCGAGTGTAAGAACTCGGCTGGCCGCTGGAGCCCAGCAACAGAGAGGTGTCTTTTGGCAGCAGTCACAAGAATGGGCACAAGACCTAGGGGCATGCGTTCCTTTCTGGGTGGCACGGATGATTCCAATGTTGTTAGCAGGAATTCGAGCTCCGCCGGCCGCCAGGCGGACAACCAGCGGCCCCCAGGGAGCGGGCGCCGTAGTCTCCTTCCGGTGGAGACGCGTGCTCTGGAGCAGGCGCAGGAGCGCGAGCGAAGATGGCGCCGCCAGCGTCCGCGAGGGCGGTGTTCCGCAGCCGCCCGGGTTGTGTGTTGGATTACAGGCCTGCCCCTCAGACCAAGGATTAACGTAAACTGGTGAGCCTCCTTTAAAGTCGCGGTGTGATCCGTTGCCTCTGAGTTGGGCCCTGCGGCGGATGAGTCCCAGCGTGTGAACCCTTTATTGCTACGCTCCTGTGGGTCTTGGGGCAGGAGACCAAGGCCTTCACAGTAAGATGTTTAGGGGGGACTCATCTCTCAAGTGCCTGTCTTAAATTTTGGGGCGCTCCATGTGGTGTTCAGACTCTTGGCTCCTAAGGGAGAAACTTGGGGTTTTGCTTTTCCTCCAGGTGGAGGGGTCACTGCTCCAGCGGTGGGGTTTATGGTGAGATTCTGTTCCAGCCTCTCCTACCTGCTTTGAAGTAGTTTTTTTTTTCTCTTATGTTCCTTGTGTATTCATCATTCAGCCAGAGTTTAGGCTTTCAAATATATTTTTTTTAATCTTTATTTTTGAGAGAGCGCGAATGAGCGCGAGCGAGCGGAGGAGGGTCAGAGAGAGAGGGAGGCACAGAATCTGAAGCAGGCTCCAGGCTCCGAGCTGTCAGTCAGCAGAGAGCCCGACGCGGGGCTCAAACCCACGAACCGCGAGATTGTGACCTGAGCCGAAGTCGGATGCTCAACCGACTGAGCCACTCAGGCGCCCCAAATTTATTATTTTTTTTAATCTTTATTTTTGAGAGAGAGCGAACAAGCGCGAGCGAGCGGAGGAGGGTAGAGAGAGAGGGAGACACAGAATCTGGAGCGGGCTCCAGGCTCTGAGCTGTCAGCACAGAGCCCGACGTGGGGCTTGAACTCAAAAGTGCGAGATCGTGACCTGAGCCGGGCCGACGTTGGACGCTTTAACGGACTGAGCCACCCACACGCCTCTAGAGTTTAGGTTTTTAAAGAGGACATTGTTCCATTTGTAGCTGTAGACTCAGCACATCTGTGGAAGTGAGTTGAGGATCTTCCTACATCGCATCTTGAACTTTGCATCTACAGTGGAAAATACTGGAAAACAAGCCTGAATAAGAATTAATCATAAATTCTTATAATTACAGAGCGTCTTTCGTCCCAGCATCTTAAGGAGTTTAGTATTTTTCCCAAAGGCACTGCTTAATGCCCTTCTCATGCAGTTGGCTTACAGCACACTGATAAGGTGAATCAGGCAAAATAGCGCCTAACCTTGAAAAGATTGAGCCACTGCCTCGCGCGCTTGGGTGGCTCAGTGGGTTAAGGGTTTGTGGGTTGGAGTCAGGCATGGGGCCATGTGCAGACAGCTCAGAGCCTGGAACCTGCGTCGGATTCTGTGTCTCCTCTCCCTGCCCTTCACTCCTTCACTCGCTTTCTGCCTCCCCAAAATAAGTAAAAGTTAAAAAATTAAAAAAAAAAAAAGATTGAACCACTTTAGCAAGACCAAACACAAAGCTCATTCTAGTAAATTCTGCTTTTTTTTTTTTTTTTTTTTTTTTTGGAANACTGTTTTTTTAGGAGCTGATAAAGCCAGCCAAAGCTTTTAGCCTCTTCCCACAGTCAGTGCTTTGCAGCTTGGACTAGCGCTTTTTGTTTCCATGATAAGTCAAATTCTTCATTTTTATGCACAGTCATGGCCCTTCTGTTTGCTGGCCCACTGGGACATATATTAATCATTTTTTAATAGCCCATTAGGTGTAGTCATATCCTGTGGCAACCAGGTCTCTATTAATTGCAAAGTCTTTAGCTTTGTGCAGCGTATCTAATAATACATCTGCTTAGGTAAAGAGTCAGCTTGGAAATAATGGTCAAAACAGTGTTTTTTAAGTTTTCACTGGATCATGTGCTTTTTTGGGGGTGGAAGGCAATACCTTAAACTATGTGTGTTAACTACGTAGAATATTACAAGTAAATGCCAGTAGACTATTCAAATTATAGTGGCTAGTTCACCATCTGTGTAATAGATACAAAGTATGACTAAATATACATACATTACAGTTCCTGTTTAGGCCTCAGTAAACCTGTTTCTAATAAGTAACAGTCTTCCTACATCAAGATGGCTCCTTTTTTTCTGAAACCTTATTCCTAGACTACATAATGCTTAATATTTACAAATAAGATATGGTATATATTAACTTGTACATGGTAGTAACAGTTTGGTTCTAAAGAGAATTGACACTTATTGAACATCACCGTGCCTGGCACATCGTTTCAGATCATTGTCACAATGAGACATTGGGATTATTTTCAGAATTTGAGATAAGAAACTTGAGTTTCAGAGCAGCAAATGATCTAATTGACTGTATGCTGTGTCCAAGATTATTCAGTTAATACATTAAGACTAGCTGATATTTTTCTTTGTGATCAAGGAATTTCCTAAATGTAATATAATCTAAAAGAAATAATATTTGAACTGTTAAAACCAATAAAAATTTAAATTACTTTAGACTAGTGCTTTGCTATACAACCAGTCTGCAAACTTCAAAATGGCAAGGACTATGTCTGCCTTATTTATCATTGTGTCCGAATGCCTACCCAGTACCTGGCACAGATTAGGTGAATAAGTATATGTAGAATAAATTAATGCTATCTTTTATGGTCATGCTTGTCACCTTATAAATGACCACACATGTAGATATTTCCTAAGTTGAGTTATGCCTTGATTTTATCCTCTAGGGAGAAATAAAGCTCATATATTATGTTAGAAATATCAGAACAAATCAATCTTCATAAATTAAATGAAACATTGTTGCTCCTTTTGAGAAGGCTCACCATGTTTCTGATGGATTGCACAATAGTACAATTTTGATTTCATGAAATCAGCTGATACTGCTTTGTTGCTATACCGCATGGTAGTTACATAAAGTTGAATAAAATAGTGGCCCTATTTACAGTAACTGGCATGACAAAATGGAAAACAGTTGGATGCAGGGGTCAGGGAAAAAAAAGGCACTAGGAACATGTGACCTTGGACATATTATTTAGCTTATTCCAGACTTGATTTCTTTATTTTTTTTATTAACTGTTTACTTTCATTACAGTTAGGAGTGTCTTTTATAAGTTGCATATCTCTGAATTTTGTTTTAATCTGTGTGATAGAATTTCTATTTTATTTGGAGAGCTTCGGCACTTTGGTATGTTTCAATTGTTACTATTTTTTATTTTGGGCTTTCCATTTGTCCTTTTTTTCTGTTACATTTTTTATTAAGACTTTTTGTTACCACCTTTTTTAGAGCAGTTTTAGGTTGACAGAAAAATTCAGGGAAAGATACAAAGATTTCCCATATACCCCTTGTCTCTACACATACATAGCTTCCTCTATTATCAACATCCTCCACCAGATGAACTTACGCTGACACATCATAATTACCCAAAGTCCATAGTTTACATTATGATTCACTCTTTCTGTTGTAGATTGTATGAGTTTCGATAAGTGGACAGTGACTTGTGTCCATCAGGTACATTTTTCCTGCTTCTTTTTTCCCTTAATAAATTAATTTATTTTACGTGCTGGATGAATTTCTAACCAGAGTTGCCCTCCCTCTTCAACACCCATCCATCTCTCCAAATCTTTCTCTTTTCTTCCTTCTTTAGAAATTGTACAGTTCATATTTATTCCCTTAGAGGTTTCATAACTATTTTAAAATGCATACTTTACTAACTATAAATAAAAGGATTTTAGAAAGCATTAACTCTTATCAACTCCTTCCCAACTAAACATGCCTTTATTTGAAGTATTTTCCACTTAGCTTGTTTCTTGATTCCTCCACATTCAGCAAATTAGTCATTGTCATTTTTTTAATGTAGTGTTTTATTAGCCTGGATTCCCCAGAAAACAGAACCTAAAACAAAAGTTTACAAGCAAGTAGTTTATTTGGGATGGTGGAGTGAAATAGGGAAAGAGGGAGGGGAAGTGTAAATACAGGTTGTTGAATTAACCCTTCTTAGAGGGGAATATGTGTGCAGTCTTTTCGTACCATGGGGTGAGCCTCACTGAATGAATCTCAGGTTGTCCATTTTGGGGAAGAAGTGAGGGACATTATACATTGGTTACTAGTCTCCATTGGTTAGAAGCTTCTGTTTATCCTTTGAGGCATTAATTACTTGCTAGTCTTGAGTTAAGCATGTGTAAGAATTCCCAGGGCAGGAAGTGAAAGGTGCAGCATTGTCAGGCTACAGCTGTGTGAAGTTGATTAAAATCTGCATACATTTGGCTGGTGCAGCTCTGGCTGGAATAAAAGGTTTGCCCAAGAAAATTTGAAGAGGCACACAAGAAATGTCCAACTCAACATGTCTTCTTCCTTCTTGATCATTTCCTTCTGTTTAAAGAAGATCCTTTGCAATTTCCCTTAGTGAAGGTCTTTTTGTGGTAAAAATATCGGTTTTTGTTTTTCTCAGAATGTCTGTTTCTTCCCTCCCCTTCCCAGATTGCTTCCCTATTTCAACATAGATAAAACTCTATGCTGAAAGTTAGTTTCTCCTAAAATTTTGAAGATATTATTTTACTGTCTCCAGATTCTATTGGTGATTTAGAGAAGTCAACCATCAGTTTAGTTGCCTTATTTGTTTGTAGACGAGCTGCCATTTTTCTCTGGTTGCATTTAGAGTCCTCATTTTCATTTTGTACCCTACAGTTTCATTCTGATTTATCTAGATGTGATGTCCTTATCAATCCCTGTATGAGGTTTTATGGAGTTTCCTGCATCTGACTGCTAATATTGTTTCATTAATTCTGAAAAAAGTTGTAATAAAAAAGTAACAGAAAAAAGGACAAAATCCCTCAGTTATTATGTCTTTGAATATTGTCTCTTTCCAAGTTTTTCTATTAATTCTATCCAGAACTTTGATTAGATTGTCTCATATTTTATTTCTGTGAATCTGTGTCCATATTTTCTATTTCTTTGTTCCTTTAGAGTATGTTCTGGATCCTTTTAAAAAAAAACCTATCTCCAGTTCACTAATTCTCTCTGTGGTGCTATTTATTCTTCTTTTTAATGCATCCATTAGTTCCTTTAAATTAAGTAATTATATTTTTAATTTATAAAAGTTCTATTTTGATTATTTTTCAAATATGTTTGGCCATTCTTTTAATCACTCATTCACTGATCAATTTTTATGTTTTTCTTCCTTTTAAAAAAAATTTTGAACAGAGCAGTGTTATTCATTTTCTATGCTGTAATTCCTAAAGTCCTTATGGGTGTATATCTTATTTCTCCTATTTCTCCTGATTCTTGTTAGTGGTGTCTACTCTTCAGGTATGTTTTGTGATTTGAGTTTTTGTTTTAATTTTTTACTGTGGGTAGTCTGTTTTCCTTACATATTCAGTGCTGTTTTCCAAACACTAGGTTGAGGCCTTTAGGCAGGATTTATTTTTGCTTTTGGCAGTTAATGGTTGGCACTAGCAACTCTGGATCATTTAAAAAAAAAATTAACATTTATTCATTTTTCAGAGAGAGAGAAAGACAGAGCATGAGTTGGGGAGGGGCACAGAGAGTGGGAGACAGAATCAGAAGCAGGCTCCAGGCTCCCGAGCTTTCAGCACAGAGCCCTACTCAGGGCTTGAACTCATGGAATGCGAGATCATGAACTGGGCTGAAGTCGGACGTTTAACTGACTGAGCAACCCAGGTGCCCCATCTCTGGATCATTTTATATTAAATTACCCACTTTTGATATGTTATCAAAATCATATAGGTAAACAAAAAATTGGATCACTAACCTGGATGTGGGACAGTTGCATTTACAAATGGCTAGGAGAAATCTATTTCCTCCACCCAGAACCAAAATGATGGCAAGAAAGTCTCTTCACTAACTACCACTATACAGCATATTTCATTTTAAGTTTACTCTTGCGTTGAGAATAGAGATCTTTGGAATTGCATTCAGTGCAGGTGTCTTCTACTAGATCATTTACCTTGAACCACCTCCAATTTTATTTCCTATCGGCATCTGTCAAAAATGAAACCCAAGATTTCCAAGACTTGGCAAAAACTCTTAGGGCAAAAGCAAACTTTGGAATCGACTTTACTCAAGGGTTCTTTTACTTTGTTTTTAGTTCTATGGATTTTTTTTTTTAATATTATGCCTGCTATATTTTTAATATTATGCCTGTTATGATATACATTAAAACAATATGATTTTATATTCTATCTAACACCGTAGTTGTTTCAATCAGGAGCATTTAGAGATAGGAATATATTTTTCATATTATAAATAATTGTTGTCTTCCATTTTCCCCTCTAAATGTATATTTTAATCATTTAAACTCAATTTAATCACCCCCATTCTCTTCTTTCTGGTACACTTTCTTCTCCAGATTGTTCTTCCTTCCTTGCCCTTCTTCTGTTTCCCTGCTTTTACCCTCCTTTCCCTTTCTTAGTAAAATAAAAATTGGAAAGAATCTAGCGTCAACAATTTACACTTGGTGATTGATTTATTGCATTTTAATGTAGTTTTAATCTTTCAGTCAGTTACCTTTTATACATCCCTTTCTGTTATATAAAAAGACGACTTTCTCTCTCTTGTTTGCTGACATTTAAAATTCTTTTAATAGGGGAAAAATTGCTTTTGGACATAAATACTACTGAATATCATTTTCCACAAGTCTGTGCTGATGGTAAATGTAATTTAATATTTTTCGCTATAACAATAGCTCCCTTTTATTGAACACTTGGTATTTGCTGGGTACCACGCTAAATGCCTTACCTCCATAATCTCAAATTTTCAAACCATCTGTTAAATTAAATACTATTGCCTTTATTTTATTGATGAGGAATACTAAGGCTCTAGTGGATGAGGTAATTTAGCCAAGTTTACAGAGTTAGTGAGATTCTCACTCTGGCTTGTCTGGCAGGTCCCCAAACCTTTTCTCACTGTTCTCTACTGTCTCTCTTGAGTAGCTGTACTTATAAAACTGCTTCATGATCTTTCTCCTTGGATGACTGCTAATGTTTATGGGAAATATGAGAAGGCTTAGTTTTAGTTGTTTCTGGGTGACTTATTTCTAGGTTCTGAGTAGAGCATAGAAGTTTTGAGATGAGGATATTGGGCCATATATATCTTGGCTATATATGTTTCTTCCGATAACTGGAAGCCTGTACGATAAGCTTTCTGCTTTTAGACTTCCCCAAACCCAAATTTTATCCTCCTTTTGCTATAAGATCTTTGAATCATAATTTTTTTTCTAGAACATGTGATATTATTTCAGTTAGTGTTGATACGATCAGATCATAATTGGCTCATTTACTGGCATACTAGAATATATCCCTAATGTCTCATATATTTTGAGCTCTGGTAATAAAGTTTCTGACAATAAAGGGTGCTGTTTGAGCATAACTTCTTATGCTTCTTAATAGAGGCATTACTCTGCTTCCCTAACAAAACCCCTTTTGGATGAAAGCCAAGAAGGACTGGTCCTGTGCTGAAATCTGCTATATTCACTGCAGAGTGGTTCCAGAGCACAGCTTTTTAAACTCACTCATTGACTCATGCTGTCTTTTCCCCTCAGGCAAAGAGGGCAGTGCCTTGCCTCTCATCTCCTGAGATGATGGGGGTGTGAACAGGATAGATGGGAAAGCCAATTAAGTGCTTTGTATTTCTAAGACAAACTATTATTAACTCAAGCTACCCCATTAGAAAAAAGTTTATTACATTTTGCAAAGAACACATTTAAATAGAGTAGAAATTATGTTTAGCATGCACAATTTATATAAATGCAGTATTAAACTATGTGCATATAAACATCTGTATGATGGAAAATACAGTATGGCTGCAATTCCCATCTTTTAGAATACCGTCTTCTAAGCTGGTTACCTACTTAACTATTTTCTGCCTTCTAAGGAATGTGAGACCAAAGAATCAAAGGTGGGAAAACTTGAGATTAGACCACAGAGCATTCTCTGAGGGGCTTTTTCAGCTATCATGTGTAGGAGTACATGGGACAATTCTCAGGACAAGCAGTGATTAGCCAAAATGGCAAATTTGGCTCTGCAATATTGTGGTTGTTCAAAATGGATGTTATTCATTTAATTTGGGAAGAATGAAAGGTGTACACATTCTGTCTTGGCAGCTAGGGATTCAAAGATGATTAAGAGGCAGTTGTTACTAAGGGAGAGATATGGCACTAAGTTACAATAAAGTGGGGTAAGCTCTTCACTAAACTGCAGACAAAGACTGAAGAGTGGGATGAAGCAAAAATTCTATCTAGGGATATTAGGGAAGGTGAAAGCAGATTACTAAGAGTAAACATTTACTGTATTACTAAAATAAAATCCGCTGCTCTTTGGCTTTTGTACGACTGGGTGCTGCACCTAGCAATAAACCCACGTTTAATTCCCTTGGTTTCAATGCGGGGAAAATGAAGGAAGCAAAATCCACTATAACTCAAAAACGTTAAAATTCAAACCCAAGTGTGTGTGTGGAAGAAGGAAGAAAACTCCGTTTTCTGTTCCACCCATTTCTCCTCAGGCCCTCAAACCTGTCAGATGGGAGTTCAGCCTGCAGTGTGGCACGCTTGACACTGGTTCTAACCAAGCTGTAAAACAGAGCAGCACAGGCATTTGATTCATTATTGGCATGCTTGCTCTGTCCTGTTTGCACAAGGCAGCTCCTCTCATTAGGGTGACATGCGCCCACATCAAAGGAAAAAAAGAAAGCCCTTGACTCTTTACACACCTTCCTGAAGGGCATCTCCTCCTTTCTGTTCCCTTTCTCAGTTCTGTTGACCTAGGGCACTTTGAAGCCTTGCCTCACTGACCAGAATTCCTCAATTTGGTGGATCATAGGAGCTTTTCTCCATTCAAATGTCTGGCAGGAAATGCATTAAGACTTTATGGGAAGTCTGCCCAAAATACCTTTTTTAGTGTGAGGATATTTCAAAGAGGAATTGAAGCTGCTAATTTTAGCCCATTCCCAAGTGAATGCGTTTGCATGGTCTGGGGTGATGGCCTTAGATGTCTGTTGATAAAACAAAGGCAAGGGGCTGTTAGTGGCTTGAGTGTCAGGGTTTGGCTGCACTTGTGCTGTGGCCCCTACTGGCTGGCCATCTTCCCTTAGATGAAACTGATGTAGCATCTTGTATCTCTGACTGGAGGAGACCTGGAACAGGAAAGGACATTAGAGGATGTAAATAAAGGTCCACTTATTGGATACTTATTTTCAGAGGGATCCTGGAGTCAGTTCATTGCTTGTCTCCAGAGCCTCAGTGTCTTCTTCCAGCAAAAGCTGGGTGTTTGGATGAACTTTAAAGCTTCCTGAGTTTTGATGTGGTGCTGAAACAGAAGCTTTGAGGCTTCAGGCTGCTGACTGCCACGGAAATGTAGGGCTTAAAGCTTATCAGCAGATGTACAGAACATACGATATCCAGAAAAGTGTCTCTCCATACTAGAAACACTGGGGATTCCTTAGGTTCTATGGAAGCAAAAGGCAGACTCAATATGTTACACTGAGTACTCAAGAGCTGGCGTCTGACCTCCCGTTGTGCCTAAGCTCCCCCATCCTCTCCCTTACTCCCAGGTTTTCAGCAGCCATGGGCAACATTCTGTATTAAGGCATTTGCCCCTTTGATTTTCCTTTGTTTTGTTTGTTGGTTTGTTTTCTTTTGTTTTTTTTCTTTTTTTTCTTTTGTCCTGGTATATTAGTTTTGTAAGGCTGCTAGAGCAAAGTACTGCGAACCATATGGCTTAAAACAACAATTCTATTTTCTCACAGTTTTGGAACTAGAAGTCTGAAATCAAGGGATTGGCAGATCCCTGAGCCCTCTGAAACCTGTAGGAGAATCATTTGCCTCTACCTAGCTTCTCCTAGTTTGCTGGCAACCTTTGGTGTTCCTTGGTTTATAAATGCATCACTCCAATCCTCCATCTTTTCATGGTATTCTCTTTGAGTGTTTTCACATCATCTCTGTGTGCCCATCTGTCTCTGTGTCCAAATTTCCCCAGTCACACTGGATAAGGGTCTACCTTAATGACCCCCCTTTAACTTGATTATCTCTATAAAGACTCTGTTATCAAATAAGGCCAAACTCTGAGGTATTGGGAGTTAGGACTTCAAAATGTCTTTTTTTCAGGGGCTACAGTTAAACCATAGTACCTGGCTGGTATCTTCTGTGAGTACTCAGCTTCTAAATATTCTTTGTGATCCCTCAAGCCGAGGTTAAATATCTTTTTTTGTGAACTTCTTAGTGCTTCCTATGTCCTCTATGATGGGTTTAGTATACTGTATTTCCTACTTAACTGTATGTCTTCTACAGTAAGTGGTCAGCGTCTTGAAGCCGAGGACTGTATTCTGTATCCCTGAGTTCGCACTGTGCCTGGCACGTAGGCAGTACTCACTGAACTCACACCAAAGTGATACGAAGCAAGAAAAAAATGCTACATTTGTGAGTTGGCAAAATATTTAGCATTTACAGTATTATTTGCATTAAATAAGAAAAAAGCCTTCCAATTTCCTAAATAGGTTATTTGATGTGCAAATGACCCAGGGACTGTAATCGGGAAGGTGACTGCAATGAGTCAGAATCAAATTTGAGAAGTGAGAGGGGTGGATTGAGCATTTCCACAGCCCATGTTATAGAAGATGAATTGGACAGGGCTCTGGGACAAGTGTCTCTGTAATAATGGGGTGTGTGGGAATGAATGCTGTTGGGGTGATTAGAGCATGGAACAGCTAGTCCAAACAGCTGGCTTCTATTCCTGACTCACTCTGGATTCTCTGTGACCTCCGGCAAATCATTTACCTTCTGATGCTCTTTTAAGTAAGCTTTAAAATTAGGATGGCAATTGTGACCATGTAAACACATGGGATGTGATGAGAACTCATTTTTAGGATAGGCTTTAAAGAGATGTTCCTGAAAGCTATTATTTACTTTAAATTGATGAACAGTATGAACTGGTAAACTGGTAATATGAGCTAAAATTTAAAAAGGTAAACTAATTTGAATGAGTAGATTCAACTTCAGTGAGTTTAGAAGCAAATGTCTTCCCTACCCTCTGGTTAATAAAGCCAATAGAAGGCAAACTGCTTTATAGGAAAAAAAGATTCATCCCAAACTTCCTTTTTACCCCTTGATCTGTTTTGTTTCTTTCTGTAACAAGTTAACTGGAAAGTTGATCCTTGAAGAGGGGCTGGATGGAAACCAAAATAGCAGAAGTGGGAAGTGCAAGGGAATCACAGTTGACTTCTCCATTCCCTGGAGGATTTTAGCCATGAAAATAGAAGTAGAGACTACACTCTATTCTCTGCATGAATTTCAGAGGAAAGTAGCAGAAGCAGCTCCCCAGCTTCTGTTTGTGAGGCCAGGTGGCGGTACTGTTGTTGGAAAGGGTGCTGGCGGCCAGGGTGTTTGTGAAGTTGTGCTTGTGGGGAAATTTATGTTAAATTATTAAATTAAAGCTAGACATGTCAGAGGATGACGGGATGGGCATGGTAGAGATTGTAGAAATGTTCCTAAAGCTTCCAGTTTCTTTCTCCTTACACCTCCTCCAGGCTGCCATGTGGGTACTAGGACTGATAAGAGGAATATATGCAACAGAAATGCACATGCAGATGCAGCCCAACTGAGAATGATGCTCACTCGTTCTTTTGGAGCATTTGGAAGGAAATAAATAATACCCTGGAATCCCTGCAGCAAGGTTGCTGATTTCCTCTAGAAGTCTAGTCATTAGTTCCATACGTCTAAATGTAGGCATTGACTAACCACTGTATTCTCAGCAGTGTGTTAAGTGGTGTGGGGTTAGTCCAAAAGGGAAGAGTAAGAAAGTATGGGGTGTTATACCTGCTGCCAAATTGCTTATAGTTGGTTTATTGGGACTGGCTGTAACAGAGACAATTGTAGGAAAATCCAGGAAATATAAATTCTGTGATAAATTATGAGATGATAGTAAGTGTTGTAGCTGATTATGAAAGGAGAGACCTATGGAGAGACCTTTATGGATTTAAGAAGAGTATGGAAAATGTGAAACTTCAGCTGGACCTTGAGGGAGATTTAAGTAGGTAGCAGGGAGAGATAGGCCGGGGATGGAAACACATGTTTTTGTGCACTTATTGTCTCCTCGTCTGTCTATGGCAGGCATTGTTAATCAGTCACCCCGTAGCAGATCTGACTTTCCTTAGAGAACTATTCACATGCTGCTGTCTTACATTAATTTAACAAATTGATTAATTTTCCTGTTGCACTGCAGGCTAGTGTAAAGGTTAAGCTTTGTTTATCTCTGGATCTAAGGGACAGGAAAGAGGGTCATTGTGGCAACCTAGAAGTGCACTGCTTGGTCTCACCTCAAGAAGGAACTTTCCTGTCAGCTGTGAGGAATAGTTAGCTGATAATTTCCAGTTGTAATGCTTTAGGGATCTGCCTGCACACTTCATTTGAGCTAAGGCCCAACTCTTCTGTGCAGTCCCCAGCCAGTGAATGAGCATGGTGGGGGCACTAGGGCTTGCCCTTTTCTGCTGTATTCAGGACACCTATAAAGGGCATTGTTTGGCCTGGAGCTCCCCATCAGGTTAGGTTGGCTCAGTGTCAGGTCTGCAGTGCAGTCTGAGACTCTGCCCAGTCCTGCCTCCCCCTCCTTTAACTTTCACTGGATATATCTGCCGGTTAATCTCATGCATTCCAATGCAGTTTCAGTGTCTGCTGTCAGAAGGATTTGCAAAAGTCTATGGGATTGAATTGAGTTGGCGATAGTAGGTCAACCATTTTGTTCCACTAGATTCCAGTTAAGACCTCACTCTTCCATTTATCAGACATTCTGAGCCCAGTGTTTTGGGATCTGAGATACATGTTGGAAATTCAAAGATGACTAAGGCTGCTCCCCATCTTGGATGAGATAGACTTATGTATGTAGAAACTGAGACTTAAGAGATGAGCAGTTTGTTCAAGACCAGTCTCCAAACTGGCCAGCTGTATTTTTAATCCAAAAAGGGGTTTTGGTTCCAAAGTATCTATCTGTAACAGACACAGTGGAACTGGTACAATTAAATGCACTAGTGTTTTATATTACTTTGTCTTAGTTCAGAACTCCCATAGGGGATTCTTTGGAAGACTAATTCCTCAGGTGTGTTTCTTGGAATGAACATGTTAAATATATTAAAATAGGTTTCTTGATTGTAAGAATCGTTTATATTCTAAGATACACTGTGCATTTGTTAAAGCAGGTCAAGTAGTCAAGGTTTGCAAACTTACTCAGTTCAGGAATTGTTTTACAGTATACCTTTGAGGAATGCTGTGCTACCCAGTTAAATCAATTGATGGTCTAGTTCTACCAGCAAGAGCTAACATTTTCTATCTGCTTGCCACTGCAATCCTGTGAAGGAGGCATTAGTATTGATCCCATTTTTCAGATGAGGAACTGGGGCACAGGGGATTAAGTAACTTGCTAAAGCTACACACAGATGGGCAGTGGAGCCCTGCCCTGCCCCACTACCCTGCACTCTCCTGCCTCCCAGTGTCTTTGATGTGTGGAGACCAGTGAGTTGGCCTCTTTCAGCGAGGAGAGAACATATGTCTGAAATTCACCAAGGACACAGAAAAGTGCATGAGAAAGAATTACAACTGCTTTGCTCATTCACAGGGACTGTGGGTTTTGGGCAATTCAGTGAGACATACGCACAAAAGGTCTGAAAAGAAGGTTGGTTTGGATGGTGTTTAGTGGGAGGGCTGAGCAGGCAAGCATTAATGCTTCCATCTGGCAGTCTGGCAAAGATGGGTTCTCCCTTCCAAAGGCATAGCTAGGGCTGAATCTCTTCTCTCCAGTGCCCCTCCTCGACCCGTTTTCATCCTCTCTTCTGTTTTCCAATGCCTCAGCCCTCTGTTCCTTGTACCCCAACACATACAGTAAGATAGAAGCTGACAGATATAGTAACAGCAAGGGCTTTACAGTTAGACACCTGGATTTAGATCTTCACTGTATCACTTGTCAATTGTTCAAGTTATTTAATCTTTCTAAGCTTCAGTTTTCACAAGTAACAAGGTACTATAAAAAATGTCTACATCATAAGATTATTGTAACGATTTAGGAAAATAATATATGTAAAGTACTTAGTACATAGTGGCACTTAATAAATGGTATTGGCTGTAAAGTCTTATCTCTCTAGCTGTTTCTGAAATTAAATAGTGACCTCTTAAACTGAATATCCTTCCAAATGTAAGAGGGAAAAAAATCTAATTTCAGGCACCATGTAGGTAGTAGGGAACGGAGGGGATATTTTATAAGGTAGCGCATGGCTTTTAGACCCTTGCCAAATAAACTCCCTATGTGCGTGATTACTGTATATAACTCTCACCTGTAAAGGGGGGGGAAGGCAGTTTTGGTTTATTTTGTGATGACTTGAGGCACCACAGGACCAGGTAATCTGCATATGCTTAGTGGGTTTGCTGGTCCTTGGCTTGTGTATTCTTAAGACTTTTGCTGTCACCTCAGTACCTTGCTGGTAATTTGAGCCTTTGAAGAGGCAGACAATGAGGGTTTTAGTTAGCTCTAAGGTCTATTCTGTGGCTTTATTTGCCTTTTTCCCAGAGATTGAGCATTTGTGTCTACGGGCATAAGATCGATTGCTGCATTGTGTGGCGGAAATGAAAAGGAAACATTCTTTCTTTCCTCTGGAGCTGTGCTGGGCATTGGCTGTAGTCAGTGGCCTTGTCTGAGTGGGCACATGCCATGAGTGGGTGAACACGGCAACTGTAATTGCACACTTATCTCAGAGACAAAAAATAAATGAAGTTGCTATTGAATTTATTCAGATGGCTCTCAAAATGCAGCATTTCATGTACCAATTTGATGTGCAGGAACTAGAAAGTAACTATGAATGCTTTGTTAGGGAAATTGCTTCAGCACAAAATGAGTCCTCTTTTCTTTCTTTCTTTTTTTTTTTAATCCAGCCACAGTAACTAATAGCTTAAGATATAAGATAAAAATAACGTATTTTGTAATTAATATTTTAATTTACTAAGAAGGGAACTAAATGGTGACTAGACTTCTCTTCCCCTTGATAATAATGAACCCAAGCAATTTCAAACGAAGGAGAGCAGCCAGGAGTTTAATACCTTTGATTAAGAACATGTTTCTACAGTGGCTATTATGTTCCTATTTAAAAGAGCAAAACAAAACTCAAGCTTATTTTATTTTGGAACTGCAGGGGGTCTTATGGCATCAAAAGAAGAGGAGAAAATGTTTAAGGATAATTAAAGGCAATTTGCCTCATCAGGCCTTTTTCCTCCTCCTTTCTCCACTTCTCCCCACAATACTTGCTAATTGCTGCTTCAGTGACCTGAGGATTTTTTTCCCTTCAAGTACCTTGCCTATTTGGCTGTTGCCCACACTTATAATTGACTGCATAAATCAATGAGTCTCCATTAGTTCATTAAAAAAAAAAAAAAAACAACAAAACCCAAAAAACAGAACATGAGTTACTCCCTGTCTTATCATGCTGGCTAGTTAGACATCAGGAAAGCCAAAGGCAAGAAACAAAATTACATGTGTTAATTCATTTCATCTATGAAAGAATGCCATGAAGTCTCTGGGACAGAATGGGAAACAGAGCAGCTTGCTTAGGGTCCCACTAGTTAGGATGAGATTGGAACTTAAGCTTTGTTTTCACTTTATTACCTCCCTAAGTTAAGCTGTCTGTTTCTATATTCATTTAAAAACTTTCCACTTAGAATTTTCATTGGTTCCTTCAATTTGAATGCCCCTCACATGCATTTAAGCATATAGCACTTTGCAAAAGTGAACTTGGTGACTCTCAGAAAAAGCACTGTGGAAAGTCATTCACGGCAGCTTCCCTGGGGACTGAGAAAACTCAGTCACCTCTGGGAAATTTTTAGCTAAAGTTTTAAAATAACAATCCAGAGTAGGAACTGAGCTCCGAAGTGTTTTAATTCAAGATTATTGTTTCAACTCTGAAAATGGTTAGAAAATGGCACCACACTCCCAGATAAAGTGACCTCCTGGGACAAAAAACAACAACAACAACAACAAAAAAACAAAAAAAACAACTTTTGACCTCAAAGTTTGCACAGGTTTCCTTTGAACTCAGGTGAATTGAATGATGTGGATCAAAGTGTCACATACTAAATAAGTGCCAGAAAAATGCTGAATTAAGTAAAGGATTAAGTTGTGTGTTATGATAGGAAAATCCACAATGGATGGCCATGAGTCCAGGATAGGGTGGTTGTACTGCTGCTGGTTTGGGGAAGGGGCATCATAGGAGATGTGGGGGCAGAGAATAATGGTTGCATATTAATTCTTCAACTAGATAGAATATGGAAAAAAAAAAACGGAGGGCGAATCTCAATCTGATCAAATATGTGAGGTTCCGAGAAGTAAGAAGTAGTATCATCCTTTTTCCAGATTTATTTTCTGCCACCAACCCCCTGCCATCCCCAAACATACAACCACACAAACTTCTGACCAATGGGATGCACAGGGTTGACATTTCAAGGTTTTCTATTTTTGTTTTTACTGCTTTTGATATTCATCTACATTTTATACACAGAAACAGTCAACTATTTGCATATAAAGCTCATTTACTCCAAATTCTGATTTGAAAGAACTTAAAAGAGACTATTAAAGATAAAGGTTTTGGAGAGTAAAACAGACAAGAAGCTTGGGGGAATTCCTAGAATGCCCTGGGGTCAGCCTCTCCTCCTTAGATTGTAGAGGTAAGGAGGTAGAGCATAACTTTTAACTGTAGCATCCTGAGAGAGAGAGAGAGAGAGCGCACAGTGAACCAGATTCTGTTTCTGTTCTTCCACCATCCTTTATTCTCCTCGGAGATGTTTTCAATCCCTACAATCCTCTTAAACATTTTATGTCTACTGAGTTTCTGACTGGTTGGGTCAAAGTTAACCCAGCTGTGTTTTGAGGAAACATTCAAGATGCTAAGATGAGTCAGAATTGTAGGTAAACTTGTGGACTGAGAAGTTAAGATACTCTTTGAATGATAAACTGGAAATGAAATAGAAAATTGTAAGATTGGATTAATTTTGAAGTCATATCCTCCTAAGTTTCATGTGGTGTTGGAGAAAAGTATCTTTATACAGAGTGGTGAATCCATTCTTGCAGATTGGTGATTTTCTGCCCCTCTAGCCCTGTTGCCTAGGATTCTCCTCTTTACTCATCCAGTCACATTGGCCATCTTTCTGTTCCTCCAACATAGGAGCCTCCTTCACATCCAGCCCTGGCACACACTGTGTACTTAGCCTAGGGCATTTCCTTTGGATTCTTGCAGTTCTCTTTTGGGGTCAATTTCTGCTTATCTGTCAGGTGACTAATTCAAATGTTTCTTGTTTTATTCTTGGACCTTTTCATGTTTTTCTTTATAGAACATATAAACATAATTGAAAATCACTTGTGAAATTCCTACTTTAGTATCAGTCTCTCTTTACAGATTATAGGAGTTGTGAGCATAGAGGCTGCAATTATCTTGTTTATCGTCATATAGTAGTTCTAGGCCGGAGCCATTTCTTGGTAAATCATTACTGTATGAATTATTATATGACTGGTATTAGGCTTCAAAATATAGAATGAAAACTGCCTGAGGCAGTTTGACATGGAAGCCACATAGTGGTATTGAGGATGAACTAGACTTTGGGATTCTAAATGCTAAAAATACAGGAATATGGGTGTTGAACATATACTGAATAGTGAAGAGTACTGGGGAGACAGAATACAAGCCACGCTGACCCTCTGATATTTTTGGCAGAGAACAAAGCCTAAGGTTTACCTAGGATGATTATGTGGAAGGTAATGTGAAGGGGACTGGTGTGTTGAATCAGTTTAACACTACCTTATTGAAAGTCTCTGCTATCAAATATGTTATTCATGGTGACCCAAGTTTGCCATTTCTTGACCTTCTAACAAGGCTGGGAGCTATGGATTCAGAGTTATATGTCCATACACATAGAATGCAGTACTTCTCATCCTTCTGGATTTCTCTGATACCTAACATTACATAACATTTTCCAGAAAATTTTCTGAGTCATGTGCCCTTTCTCTGGAACCCCATATATCTATAATTGCATGTATTTATTTATTTGTTTCCTTTACTATACTGCAAGCTTCTTAATAGTAGTGATCTTAATTACCTATATATCTTCATGACTGGCTCAGTGCCTAGCATTAGATACCTGAGTAATGTTTGGCAAACTCAATGGAATTAAACTCACTTTAATTAAATATTCATTTCCTTTTGCCAACTAAATACATTGGTTGGGAAATGGTTAAATATATATCCATATAAGGGTACCTAGCAGAGCAGGTCATATGGTCAAACTTTATAAAGTTTGTTGTTTGGCCAATTTTAGCCACAAGTACTTTGGTGAAAAAAAAATCACCTCGTCACTGCAATGTGTTTTTGTAGCATCTCGCATCTTTACCCATTCCTTGAATCTTGGCTGGTTTTAGAATTTGCTTTGGCTAATAGAATGTGACAAAAATGATGGTGTGTCAGTTCCAAGTCTATATCTTTCCTCTGCTCTCTTGAAACTGTGCTCAGTTACTTTGTGAACAAGTCTAGGCAGCCATTCCAGCTGAGGTCATCTTAGACTAACTTAGTTCCCAGTTGACCTGGCAGCCGAGCACAGATGCATTGACTGAATCCAGCTAAGACCAGAACTGCCCAGCTATGCACAGCCCAGATTGCTGACCTGAAGAATTGTGAGCTAAATAAATGGGTTTTTTTCTTAAAAACCATTAAATTTTGGGGTTACCATGCAGAAGTTAATTATTATAGATATGATACTTTTAATTTGTGAAATTACAGTAGCTGATGCTTTATTTTTTTATAGTTTATTGTCAAGTTGGTTTATATATAACACCCAGTGCTCATCCCAACAAGTGCCTTCCTCTATGCCAATCACCCCCCTACTCCTCCCCCCACCCCCAGCCCTCAGTTTGTTCTCAGCATTTAAGAGTCTCTCAAGGTTTGCCTCCCTCCCTCCAGCTGATGCTTTATTTTGCTAAGATGGTGGGTGGTGGGATCTGACTGATACATAGGGCATTTCTTGGAAAGGAGAGTCCCAGATGGAATGACATGGGCAATGGAAGACACGAGACATTAGATACCATGAGTGGAAGTTGGAAAGTGGAGAATGAACAGTGACTAATAAATAGGCAGAATTCATGAGACATCTCATAAAGAGTGCAAGCTTCCTCAAAATTAGAGGTGATTTAAGGGGCCAGATAAACCATACAGGTAAAATGATTGATGACTTGACATTCAGGGTAGGCAAGCCATGCCATACACAATGCCGGAAGAAACTTAACATGAATTAGTGATAATTGTAGCCTGTTAGTATTTGGGAAGAATAAACATGGTAAGCATATAATTAAAAGCATGGGATAAAAATCAGGAGTGATTTTTAAGAAAAGAGAATTAAGGAGCAATGTTTATAAGGATGACGAATGTCAGTAGCCCTTTCAATGTGGAGTGTGGAGGTCTTAACTTGCTTCCTATCACTAGCACTGCCTGGCTTTGAGAAAGTCAGTGAGCCTTGGATTCTTCAAATGGAGATTTGGCTCCTGAAACTATTTCATAGAAAGAGTCAAATAAAACAACAGACAGGAACAGTCAGTTAATTGTAGAGAGCTAGGACAATGGTTCTTAATGTCTAAGGTTGATATTGGAAAGTATAGGTAATTTTGAGTGATCAGCTCATGGAAGGTCATGTAGGATTTTTTTTTTTTTTTTAAATCTGCAGCTTCTGTCATTTATGTCAGTCTTCCCCATTGTCCTCCCCTTACCTCTTTGCAGAACAACCTGGCTTACTGCAGAGAGTGGCAAAGCCTTCATTTGCTGAAGTTGAAATGTTCACAGCTTCACCTGTTTATGAATGTTTTTGGTTTTATATTCCTGTGACATGCTCTAGGCCATATCTTGCAAAGGTATGTTTGAGAATAGCTGTTCTATTACCTGATCTTTTGGAATTAATTTCTTTTTAAAATTTTGGGGCAGAGCAGGCATGATTTGGAAGATTTATCTTCTATATTTTTAATTCCCATTAGTTCACTGGCTTCATAGTTTTACCCATTGAGTCATGATATCCATTGCTTCAGGGGGAGGGCAGGACCTGGCTAAGAACAAAGGAGACAATGTTCAGTTCTTGAATTCCAAAACATGCTCATGAAGGTAATTTCAGAGACAACAGTTGTGAAAAGCCAAGGCATTCACTTGGAATACCTAGATTTGTTAAAACAGAAATCAGAAGCTTTGCTTTAAATATTAACTATTCCTTTAAAATATTAAGAAGTTATAAGAGTGAAGGGAAAAAGATTTACTATAAGCCACAGAATACAGAATATGCAGAGTGTAACACAAAGTTAACTTTCCAATATACTGGAAAGGGAAAAAAAAAAAAAACCACTAGTGGGGAGGAGCGTGGAGGGAAAGAGTGACAGGAAAGCAAGAACCCTGAGCCCTGTATTCAGGCTAGTCCTGGGCCTGGGCCTAAGACCCCAGATGACTTTACTATCATTGACAAAAGGGAGCTTCGTTCTTACATCTTGCCTAGAACTCTGAATGGAGATGATTGCCTTAAAAGGAGCATCCTCAGTAGAGCAGAAATTATGGTGTTAGGTGTTTTTAAGATGATCAGGCCTTTGTTAGCCCATTCTCAAGTGTCCTTTGAACACAGAGAAGACACACAGGAAAGTTCCTAAAATTCTCAAAATTTGAAGCAAATGACAGTATTGAGAATTAGAAAATAGCATGTCTGCCAAGAGGCTGCCATAGCTTGAATTGGAAACTACGGATTCGATATTCCAAAGCAGGGTCCACATGTGGATGAACGTAACTAAATCTTAAAATGTCAGTTGTGTATGTTAGTGCTAACTAAGGTGAGCGATTGAAGCTATTTGCTACCTGAAAGCTTTCACCACTATGCTAAGGAATCAGGCCACAGATATTGGCATCGCACCATTTGGTGCAGTGATGGATATGGTTGGTTCTCAGACACTAAGCAAGAGCAAGATATCCTTTCTCTAGTTACAAGACAATTAATAAGCCCCTTAGAGGTGGGAGAATGATGTTGGAGGAAAACCTGGAATTTGACTATCCAGAAGAGATTAAGCTTAAAAAAGAAGGGTTTAGGGGTGCCTGGGTGGCTCAGTCGGTAAAGCGTCCGACTTCGGCTTAGGTCATGATCTCATGGTTCGTGGGTTCGAGCCCCACGTCGGGCTCTGTGCTGACAGCTTAGAGCCTGGAGCCTGTTTCAGATTCTGTTTCCCTCTCTCTCTGACCCTCCCCTACTCACACTGTCTTTGTCTCTCTCTCTCAGAAATAAATAAAACATTAAAAAAAAAAAGGGTTTAAGTTACTGGAAATAGTTTCCTATTAGTTTCCTTGAAATAGGAAGATGTAGTTTTTGCTTCTGTCATCAATGGAAATGAAGCCTCATAAGTATGATGAGTCAAGTTTTGTATCATATGTAAGTTTTGATCTCAAAATACCACTATTCAGAGGCATTTGGGTGCATCTATCAATTTGGCTCCCTGATGTGGATTAACCCCTTCTTTCTTTGTATGCCACCTAAAACTATTCTCTGCATTGCATTATGTGTGAATATGTCTGTCTCTACCACTTGACTATAATCTTTATGAGGCAGGGACCACATCTCCTTCTTTTTATATTCCTAGCTGCTGGCAAAGGGTCTAGCATGTAGTTACTACTCAAGAAATATCTGTTGAATAAATCCATAAATCCATGATGACAAACCAATCAGGTAAATTGTGAACGTTTTTACAAAAAAAGATCTCTAGGGTTCTAGAAGGTCTGATGATTCTTGCTTTGGTTTAGCAGACTCAACTGACTATTTTGTCTGTGCTGTGAAAACATATCCCATATATTAATTATAGAATTCCTACTATGTGCATCACTCTAAATACCTTTCAAGTAGAAACTGTTTAATACTCCCAAGGATCCTATGATGTTGGCCTTCCTGACCTCACGAGGAGACTGAAATCTGAAAAGGTTAAGAAGTTGACCTAAGATTCCAGGGCCACTGAGTGCACCAGCCAGGATATGAGTCTAGCTGTATTCTCAGCTACTGCATAGATATGTCTCTAAATGTATATGAATGTCCTTGTATGGAAGTAGTTACAAAATTTGTACAGATGGTCGTCAACTTACGATGGTTCGACTTTTTTGTTTTGTGATGATGAAAAGGCTATAGGCATTCGGCAGAAACTGTACTTCAGATTTTGAATTGTAATCTTTTCCTAGGATAGTAGTACACACTATGACACTCTCATGATGTGGACCAGCACATGCCATACTGTTATAGTGTCATACTAGGACACATTGCACCAGATGGACCTAATAGATATATTCAGAACATTCCATCCCAAAACATTATAATACACATTCTTTTGAAGTGCACATGGAACATGTTCCAGAATAGATCATATATTAGGCCAAAAAACAAGTCTCAATAAATTAAAAAAAGATGAAAATGATATCATGCATCTTTACAACTACAATGATAGGAAATTAGAAATCAATCACAGAAAAATATGGAAAGCCACAAATACATGAAGGCTAAATAACATGCTACTAAACAATGAAGGAGTCAACCAAGAAATCAAGAAGATAAAAAAAAAATACATGTAGAAAATGAAGATGAAAACACAGTAGTCCAACAGTAAAAGCTGTTCTAAGAAGGAATATTATAGTAATACAGACCTATATCAAGAAATAAGACAAATCTCAAATAAAAAGCCTAACCTTATATCTAAAGGGGCTAACAAAAGGAAAACAAAGCCCAAAGCTAGTAGAAGAAAGGAAAATCATAAATATTAGAGCATAAATAAATTAACTAGATACTAAACAAAAACAGTGGAACAAATCAGGTAAACCAGGGGCTGGTTATTTTATTTATTTATTTATTTATTTATTTTTATTTAACATTACC